>NW_025544777.1:499225-502927 GCF_000003525.1 Blastomyces dermatitidis ER-3 | reverse complement strand
ATGAGATAACTAAATCTTGAGATAAGAATAAGATAGAAATAATTACTTAAGTAACTTTTATATTCACTTTATAAAAGATAATATTTTTTAATAATACTTTTTAATATTATTTTTTGATAATACTTTTTAATAATACTACTGTTAATTTTAAATAGATTGACTAATAATTTAAATATTACAGATTTAAAATATTACTAATACAATTTATATCTTCTCTAAATAATAATAATAATTCTATGATATTTAATAAGTAAATAAATCAGTCATATCACTGAATATAATACAGAATATTAAAATATAATAAAGTTCAATATATAAAATAACTGTTTAGACTCTTCAATTATATTAGATAATTAATTATTAAGTATAACACTCTGATTAGAAAAAGATTTCAATATTAAAACTTTCTAATATAAAGTGAACTCAGTTAAAATATATAATTAATTTATTATTTCAGTTTTATAAGATAATAAAGACAGTTTCAATTACTTATATATCAATACTGCAGTCAGTCTGATGAGTATATAATAGTTTATTTACTTATCTTAAGAAGCAGTTGAATCACTTAAAAAGAAATTCAGTCTGAGATAATACTATAGTACAGACTATTATTACTGTAAGAAATAAACTGATATATTATTATAGTAAAACTGAACAATCTTTTACAGAGTACTATACTGTAGTAACTCTACTAGATCTCTTCTATTAAGTTAATATCTACACTTCTCAAGATTGAACAGAGAACAAATGAGACTTATATAATAAATTAGCTCAAGACTACTATAATATTAACTATCAGAAAATTGAATAAGCAGATATTAGAGATATAAAGACAGTGAAATATAATTCTTTAGTAAGTAATAATCTTTAATAACACTTCATATTATATAGAACTATAATACTAACTTTGAAACAGAACTTATATATATTAATTATAATTAAAATCAGATAAAACTATATACTTATAAAAGTAAATTTAATCACTATCTTTAAGATAATCTGATAAATTTACATACTAAATCAATTCTAGAGTTATAAAAAATTGTTAAGAGTATATATTAAACTGTTATACTAATAATATATAATATTCTGATAATTTTATTAACAGAGATAAGAATGAAGTAAAAGTTCAACTCAAGCTGAGATATTTATCACTATTATCAAAGACAATTATAAGAAGAAATAATTAAGAAACTTATGATTATAAAATATAAAGTTATCAGACAGTTTAATACCTCTAGACTGACCGCTGAGATTATGAATTTCACGTTTAATCTCATTTGATCTGATCTCATACATTTCTTGACGTGAATCCCGCTGGGACTGACTATCAAAAAGACATGTAAAGTGACTATATATCAGATTTTAAAATGAAATCATGACTTGAAAAAAATGAGAAAATGATTTCATTTGATCTCATTTAGTTCCATTCTTGATATAAAGTTACTATTTTTAGACATTTTAAGGTTTTCTTTAGACTATTTTTAATTTTTTAAAAAGTAATACTTTTTGATAATGCTCAAATGAGATCTAAAGTCATTTAAAGCAATAAAAATAATTTAAATTGAGAAGTGAAAGTCATTATCTTATTTGAAAAATGTGATAAGAGTAGACAGTAAGTCTCACTGAGACAGTATGAGACTACTATCTAATGTTAAAACCGTGTAATGGAATCAGTCGAATTGATAATGAGACTATCAAAAAATCTAGTTCTGGTCTCAGACACAGTCACACGGTCAGTCTAAATACCTCTGATCACAGTATATCAGAGAAGTGTAGTTTTTATAAGAAAGTAAAGAATAAACTTATATAAGAATATATTTAGTTATTTCATGAGTAATATCAATAATTATTATCAAATTCTGATTATATAAGTAATCACTGAATAAACTGAATGAGACTAAATTTGATTTTCAGTCTTAGTCTTATTCTGATTTTGAAAGAATAATCATCTTTCATAGTTTATTCTGAGAAATTACTCTCATTTCACTGTTCTTGAATTAAATCTGATCATTTTTCATATCATTTCTTGCAGAAATGATTCATTTTCAGATTTTTTTAATGCTTAATTCTGATAAGACTCACATCAAGAAATGTATGAGATCAGATTAAATAAGATCAAATGTGAAATTCATAATCTTATTAATCAGTCTAGTAATAAGTGAGAAGACTTTGTTAATAATCTGTAAAAACTCTTTATAATATCTAGACACTACAGTCTTCTACATCATATTATCTGATAAGAGTGTATTCAGATATATACACACTTCAGATAATAAAGAAGAACTTGACTTTATAAAAGAAATCAATAATAAGCTGATTATATTAACTAGTATTAATAAGATCTGTATTTATATAAATGAAATAAAATTGAATCTGTAGAATGCTCACTACTCATCAGCAGTCTTCTACAATATCTTAAGCTTTGACCAGCTTGTTGATGAAGAATTTGACTTTGAACTTCTTTGAGATAAGAATAGTTACATCATTGATTTTGAGATAATCAATGAACATAATTAACACTTCTATGTGATGGAAATGAATCATTACATTTATTCTATTCACAGTATCTGTGAAGCCGCTCTAGCTGCAGTTACGCAGGCATTTCTGAATTACAATAATACACTCTATGCAATATTAAATATCATCAGGCCTGTGATACTGTGACTGCAGGTGTTGTCAAAATCATACAGATAGACATCACTAGCATGACTACAGACACTCTAATGAAAGCTCTGAAGGCATCTTGACAGATACAGAGTCTTATGAGCCCGCTACCTCTATGATAGTTCATTCATTTATTTTACTATTTCTTTATTTTCTTATTGTTCAAATTCTTGTTAGTCCTCCGCGAAATCTTTGACAGAAGACACTACTATTTTTTTTGTATGTAATATTCCTTCTCTAGTTATATAACCGCTCTGCTGGGTTGCAAATGTCTACTCAGCAAAGCGGCGGCCAAGTAGAGTGTCAGATTCCCTCTCTACAGGCCGACCGCTTCCGCCTAAGTGAGGTGTTCGCCAATCGCTCAGCGAACGCCTGCCATATATAAAAGGCCGCACAATAGATAGATCTTGATAACTAATCAACTACTACATTATATCACCTTCATTAAATTATAAAATAAAATACATTAAAATAAAATATATAATATTTTATTATAAATTAAGAAATATGTATTATATATTATTGAAAATAATAATTCTTATATAAATATATTATAATTTAATAAATATTAAATTATTTTATATAAGAATTCTATATTTTAATTTTTAAGAATTTTTAAGAATTTTTTATTATAAGTCTTTTTATAAATTATAAATAAAATATTGAGAATTCTTGAAATTTTCAATTTTAAAAAATAATTTATTAAATATAAATATATTTACATGATTTAATATGATAATTTGTTTAAATTACAATTTTAATATATAAATAATACACAGTTATTACTAGACTGACTGTCAGAATCATGAATTTCACATTTAATCTTATTTAATCTGATTTCATACATTTCTTAGTGTGAATCTCACTGAGACTAGTTATTAAAAAAACATGCAAAGTGACTATATATAAGATCTTAAAATGAAATCATGACTTGAAAAAATGAGAAAGTGATCTCATTTGATCTCATTTAGTCTCATTCTTGACATAAAGTTACTATTTTTTAAACATTTTAAGGGTTTTTTTTAAACTATTTTT
>NW_025544777.1:492163-498722 GCF_000003525.1 Blastomyces dermatitidis ER-3 | reverse complement strand
GAATTCACTTACTGTCTACTCTTATCACATTTTTCAAATAAGATCGGCGAGGTTCACTTCTCAATTTAAATTATTTTTATTACTTTAAATGACTTTAAATCTCATTTGAGTGTTATCAAAAAGTGTTACTTTTTAAAAAATTAAAAATAATCTAAAAAAAACCTTAAAATGTCTAAAAATAGTAACTTTATGATAAGAATGAAACTAAATGAGATTAAATGAGATCACTTTCTTATTTTTTTCAAGTCATGGTTTCATTTTAAGATCTGATATATAGTCACTTTACATGTTTTTTTGATAGCCAGTCTCAGTGGAATTCATGCCAAGAAATGTATGAAATCAGATTAAATGAAATCAAATGTGAAATTCATGGTCTCAGCGGCCAGTCTAGTCTCAGACACAGAAACATAGTCAGTCTAGTTATTACAAAAATAATATTTTAAAATATAAAATTTTATATTTTATTAAAAATATATATAATCTATAAAATATTTAATTTTTACATAAAAATAATTTATATTTATAAATATATTTATAAATATAGACTGTGTATTTTATTTTAAAATAGTATTTTAAAAAGTTAAATAAATTAATAATTATATATTATTTTCTTATAAAAATTTAATATAATATAATAATATTTACAAATTATTATTTTGTTTTTTAAAATAGTTTTAAATAAATATTTATTAAAATATAAACATTTGACGTTAATTGTTATTATTATTATTATTATTATTCTTTTATTATACTTATATATAAGTTAAGCTTATAATAAGTTCTTATGTAATATTAAATACAGATTAAGTATTAGTTATATAGAAGAAAATACAGATACTGAGATTAAACTAACTGTGTAACTGTGTCTGAAATCAGAACTAGATTTTTTAATAGTCTTATTATTAATTTGACTGATCTCATTACACAGTTTTAACATTAGATAGTAGTTTCATACTGTCTTAGTAAGACTTACTATCTACTCTTATCATATTTTTCAAATAAGATCATGATTTCCACTTCTCAATTTAAATTATTTTTATTACTTTAAATGACTTTAAATCTTATTTAAGTATTATCAAAAAGTGTTACTTTTTAAAAAATTAAAAGTAGTCTAAAAAAAACCTTAAAATGTCTAAAAATAGTAACTTTATGACAAGAATGAGACTAAATGAAATTAAATAAAATTACTTTCTTATTTTTTTCAAGTCATAATTTCATTTTAAGATCTGATATATAGTCACTTTACATGTTTTTTTAATTACTAGTCTTAGCAGAATTCATATCAAGAAATGTATGAGATCAGATCAAATGAGATCAAACATGAAATTTATAATCTCAGCAGCCAGTCTAACTGAGATTATATTAAGATAATAAAAACATAGAAAAATACACAGAAGTGATAATTAAATATATATAATAATAACTTCTCAGCTTAGAAACATAGAGTAATTTATTAAAGTAATTTATACATCTCTATATTTATTAGAAATCCGAGATGCTTGAATTTCAGATTTAATATATTCTTTACAGATTTCAAATCTGTATATCTTGATTTTTCATACTAAGATACTATTAGATAACTGTATTAATCATTCAACTATCAGAGCTAAAGTTAATTGTAATTAATTTACAAAAGTAAGTATTAAATGAAAATAAGTATTAAGTAATTAATTATCTTACTAAGTGACTGTATTAATTATTTGATTAAAAAAAACTTTTATAATTTTTAATTTATTTTCTTTAATCTGTTTAATTAAAATTGTACTGAGTATATAAAATTTCAAATTCTTATATAATTTTTATAATTTATAAATTTTAATTTGATTTTGATATATTAATAGTATTTTGAAGCTAAGCTTCAGTGTATTTAAATGATTTAGACATAGTGATGATAATTAAGAAATATTTAAAGATGAAAAATCATAATAATTGAAAAGATTATGATTGTGTAATACTATAGTTATATCAGAGTGCACTCACTGAGTATACTTAACACAGTTAATAAATATCATAGATAGTGTTGATGATTACTACACCTACTCTAGTCACGTGCTATTTCAACCTATTTAGTGTCACTCTCGTAGATAGATTATAACATAATAATGTTATTCTTTAAGAGATTATAAAGCTCTTTTATAAGTAATAAATAACTGTAATAACATGCTGAATTGACATCTTTATATGTTATTATAAGTATGTCTAGATGATTTATTAAGTGATTGAACTCATAATTAATCTAAGATCTGAGAGAATGCCTGACTTAATAAAAGAATATGTGTCTCTAAGACAGAGAAACAAGAAAATATCAGAGTAGTAAACACAAGATCACAGATTACTGCTAATATTAATAACAAATTAGATGACAGCTTCTGAGGCATTTAAGCTGGATAAAATCATCACAGAGAAACAGTCTGATAAGTTTAACAAATATAAAGACTCAGTTGAAGATATCAGTGAGATGTCAGATAATATAGAAAGTTTAAGTGACTGAAATAACAATAGCTCTGTAAGTGAGAAGACTCATATAAGACTAGACATTGCAAGACTTCAGAATGAAGTTAAGTGAATGAAGACAGACAGAGATGAAAATGAAGAGCTTAGTACAGATTTAATAAACTATTTTTAACAGAAGAGTAGAATATCTGCATTGATAAAGATTCTTAATGAATTCAGAAATTAAGTAAGATTTATAAAGAAGTCTGTTATACTCACTAACTCTGCAAATTATTCTATATAAAAAGAAGAGATTCTACTCACAGTAAGATAATCTGAAATAGATGATATTCTTAATAACAAGTAGATTAATTCTGATGAGAATATCAGTATAAATATGTAACATTTTTAATCAGAATAGAATATCTGACTATATAACTATATATAATCTGCAATTACTCTGCAGATCAAATCTCACTTTATTATACTTAAGAAGTCTTAACTATCTGCTTATTCTCTATGATCTGTCATAGAGAATAATTTTACTGAGAGGCCTGCTGTTCACAGAACTTGTCTGTTTCAAGAATTAATTAAGATGATATCAAAATCAAAGAATTCTGATTATGTATTTATTGAATATTTAATTATAATCAGAACTGATTATATCTGATTGAGATATAATATTAAAGATTTCATGTTTTTTGACAGACTTCTTACAGAGATTAGTAAAGGTTGATTATCTTTCATAAAGAATCAAATGAATGTAATAGAGAAGAATAAGAATATCAGAATACTTAAAGATGATTTTATGAGATTGTGTTGAGATATTCTTCTATGATTATCAGCTACTGATAAATCTTCTATCTCTGATGAAAAGATCTCTGCAAATAACACTCAAGACAAGAATAAGAAAGACAAGAACAAAGACAATGATAAGAATAAGAATACTAAATTTAAACCTGAACATAGAAATAATGATGTAAGAACATACTATCATTATCAAAAAGTTAGTCATATTCAGATCAACTGTTAAAAGAAATACTCTGAGAAATGTTCTTTGAACTTCAATACAAATAGAAATAAGAATAAAGACAAGAATGCAGAGAATACAGATGCTGCTTCTGTTCATAATATTATAAAACAAGTATTTTACATCAAGAAAAAGACCTATGCAAGTGATCAGATAGAAAAAGATACCTGAATTCTAGACTCCGAATTAAATACTCATGTCACATCTCACAGAGATCTTGTCATGACAAAACCTCAGAAGATGAAAGTGATGTTGAAAATAGTAGATGAAACAGTGATCTCTGCTACAGCTATAGAAGATACAAAGATTTCAGTAGAAGAGACAGATATACTGTTGAATAATATTCACTATATTCTGAAGTTAGAAGTGAATCTCATGAGTATGAGTAAGCTTATACATCAGAATTATATCTATAAGCAGTGAACATATGAGAATAATTATACTATATTGATTATATCTTCTGATGACATGTTCTCATTTACAGCAAGATTAAATAAGAATAATATCTATGAGATGAAAAGACTAGATATATACAGAGACTTGATCTGAACTTATAATAATGTAATGATATTAAAAGTTAGAATATCTAAATCTCATGAATATTGTAAAAATAACAGCAGATTTATATTTAGAGATGAGAATTATTAATTAATAAGCTTTATCATTCTGCAAAGTCTGTATTAGACTGACCGTGTGACCGTGTCTGAGACCAGAACCAGATTTTTTAATAGTCTCATTATCAATTCAACCAATCTCATTACACAGTTGTAACATTAGATAGTAGTGTCATACTGTTTCAGTGAGACTTACTGTCTACTCTTATCATATTTTTCAAATGAAATCATGATTTTCACTTCTCAATTTAAATTATTTTTATTACTTTAAATGACTTTAAATCTCATTTGAGCATTATCAAAAAGTGTTACTTTTAAAAAATTAAAAATAGTCTAAAAAAAACCTTAAAATGTCTAAAAATAGTAACTTTATGTCAAGAATGAGACTAAATGAGATTAAATGAGATCACTTTCTAATTTTTTTCAAGTCATGATTTCATTTTAAGATCTTATATATAGTCACTTTGCATGTTTTTTTAATGACTAGTCCCAGTGAAATTCACATCAAGAAATGTATGAGATCAGATCAAATGAGATTAAACATGAAATTCATAATTTCAGCGGTCAGTCTAGTCTGTATTCAGATAAAAAATAATACATTCAATCTTCACATCTATGACATGAGCTGTTAAGTCAGTAATGAGATTCTTCATCAATCTGACAGAGAGTGAAAAAACACTTTTCAACAGAAATAACACTCTCACTAGAGAGAATGTAAGTTATTGATTAAGTATAACAGATAATGCAATCTGTTATATAATACTGAGTTGATAAATGATGAAAAAGCAAAAATACACTCACATCTATAAGTTAATAATAAGAGAGCAATCAATCTAGCAAAGAGGAAATTCTTAACATGAAGATTATATCACATTGAGATTAGATATTATATTCTTCACAATTTGATTAAAGAAGGGAAAATCATGATGAAACATGTTAATTCTACAGTGAACATAGCTGACAGTCTTATCAAGTCACTGATGAAGCCTGTATTTGAAGATTTTATCAAAAGAATTGACATTCAGAAAATTCAGAAGAAGAAATAATTGAATAATAATAATAATACAGTAGATCAATGAATTTTGTATGTATTTCTTGATTTTTACAGTTATTGCTGTACAGACATCTTTTCTAATGAGGAAATCAGAGTCTGATTGATGTAATTAATTATTATTGCATTTTTGAAAGATTTGAGAATAAGAAAGGCCCCGGGTGGCGGCTTATAAACCACAGTGTAGCAAGAGAGAGTGTTGATGATTACTACATCTACTCTAGTCACGTGTCACCTCAACCTATTGTTAGCCGTTACGGCCGTTGCGGTTAGCAATTTCACTAGATCACATGACCCATCACTATATTATGTTCTTATAGATAAATCTATCAATACAATCTTCAACTATTCTACAGATTATAGTCTGAATGACATGTTTTTCTTTTTAGAATATTGTATTAACATTTTTAACACAGATAGTTCATCTTTTTTGAAAAGACTCTCACTCTTTATTAGAGATATTTCATTTTCTCTAAATCTGCTGATCAGTAGATTTATATACTTTATATTTTTAAGAAAGTATGTTCTTCATTATGAAGAATATCACTTTTTTTTTTTTTTTACATATCTAGAAGAAGCAGAGTTATCTTGAATAAGTGATACATCTGTTACTTCAGAGTTCAGCTCAAGACTCAGAATCACATGCTTTACTAAATGACTTATTAATAGAATAATCACTTATTATGAGAAGGCTTCTGACTTGCAAGATGAGACTGAGATCAGTTTTCATCAGAGTATGAAATTTGATAATGAGATAATAAAGAAACTTCAGAATAAAGAAAAGCAGAGTCAATATTCATCTGCAGAATCTCTTCATTTCAACTTATTAAATTCTTCATCATCTCTCATCTCTGAAATACTGACTTTTAATAATGATCTGAATCAATCTATCTATTACACTGCAGACAATCTTATGAATCTTATATAGATAATACTATGAAATCAAATGACTATAACTGAAATCACTCAACATCTCACTATATCTGTCTCTGTATAAAGAGACACTACAAGGAATGAGTTGCAGAAATACTAGAAGAAAGTCAAATATATACTAGATATTAAATCAGTGATCACATTTAATAACTCTAATTATAAAGTCTGATATATTGATATATTTACTGATACAGAAGTTATTAATGAAATTAACATTCTATTGAGAACTTAATAAGAATCTTCTTTTACATGTTATATTGACTCTGAGAAGTGAAGAATTCATTTCAAGTCTCTATATAGATGTATGCTATTAAGTCTTATTAAAAATGTTTAAATCACTATTGAAACTCTGAAAGCTGATAATACTGCAGCTCTGTGAGATAAGATCAATATTGAATATATAATATCACTGACTGAAGAATGAGTTAATATCTTCAAGAAATTGATAAAATTATAAGTCAAGAAGAATAATTATCTTACTTTTCAGAGATGTTTGAA
>NW_025544777.1:416672-492063 GCF_000003525.1 Blastomyces dermatitidis ER-3 | reverse complement strand
TTTGAATGAGTTTTCTTGACTAATCAGAGACTCATTGTCAATATTAATATCACTGATTTAATGAAGTAACTAATTAATTATACATTCAAGAAAATCATCACTGAGTGAAAAAAGCAGTCTCAGACTGATTCTGTGACTGTGAGAAAGAACAAGAATAAAGATAAGAACAAAGATGAGAATAAAAGCACATCTGTATGAAAGTGCACTCACTGTAGAAGACATGAATATACTGTTAACAGATGTTTCATCTTACACTCTGATAAAAAGAAAAAGAAGAATGATAAGAAGAAAGAGAAGAAGAATAACTTGATAAGTTCTCAATCAGCAGTAAATGCAGTAATTACAAAGATTGAGTTCTATTTCTCTTTCACAGTCACTAAAAAATCATTCTCTAGATCTTGATATTTGAACACATGTATAAGTCTGAATATGACAGATGAGCTTCATTCTTTTTTAAATATCAAATCTTTTAATGATAACATCTCTTTTGATTCTGCCACTGAGAGAACTGAGTTTATTAAGAAGATTGAGACTGTCATCTTGAAGATTGAGAGTGATAATATTAACTTACAGAATGTTTACTATATCTCTAATATTACAGTTAATCTTCTCTCATTTATAAAGCTTGAAGATCAGAGATTCTGATTTACATTGTCTTTCACTATTCTCTCATTTTTCATTTACAGAGCTCTGAATGGCATTATTTTTCATACAGTTCAGACTGCTCAGAATAATATATATAAGATTAATGAATAGAAGTTCAATGAGAATCTCAATTATCTGAATAAGATAGTCAAGTATATTACAATGCTAAATGAGTATAATTTTGACTGAAAAGTTGATCTTTCTGTGACTGCTATTACTACTGTTAATAACATTGATTCTACAGTTCTGAATACAGGTCTCAAGAATATAAGAATATTAAAGACTCTTTTGAACTGACACTGTGATCTCAGTCACATTCACACTGATGCTATAATTGCTATGACTAAGAATTCTCATACTGAAGTCACAATTAAAGATTCTAAGACTAAGTTCTTTTATAAGAAATGTGTCAAGGCAGGTATGACATGAGATTATTTAAAAACACTGATATCTAGATCTATTCAACTCATTGAGAAGATTCATATTGATCTTGCAGATGATGAATGTACATTGAAAGATCTCTCTAATCATCTCTTAGAGTTCTATCAGAGAATTAAATACTGAATACTTATCACCTGTGATGCAATCTGCTACTGTTGAGTATATTTTTTAAAGTTCAAGAATGAGACTGTTCAATACTTTGAGTTATGACTCAGATTCATGAGTAATCTTGAGTATACAGCCTCTGCTTTTCTATGAACTGATATTGATAATGTTTTCCAATCCACATATATGCACACAGTTATGAATTCATATAGTATCAAATGAGAATCAACAGCACCACATTCACCACACCAGAATGGCGTTTCCGAACGTGAGATCTGCACTATCATGAGACAGGTTAGATCTGCTCTTTTGAAAGTTCTTTACAACTCAAAATTTTGACCCTCTACTGCAGAGACTTCTGTGATTTCAAGTTCACATAAGATTTCTTAATATGCACTTACAAATACCCTGCTGAATGTGAGGCATTTTCACTGATTGAGTGCAGAGGTTTTTATTCACTTGTATGAATCTCAGAAGCCCGCGGATAAGCTTTCTTCATATACTGATTTCTATTGTATCATTGAATTCAGTGGCACATTGACATATTGCCTATAGCATTCTGAATCTGATAAGATTATTGTCAGTAGTGATGTGAGATTTCTGATCACTGAAAAACTGGTTGTTATATCTATGAAACTTATTAATTATGTTATTAAACTGAAACCTGACATTTATCTGATTGATAATGAAGATATCTCTGACATTGATGATCTGAATTCTACATAATTGCAGCCCGCGAAATCGCTGGCTACATATACTTTGAGTCTTATTACAGGTAATCTCTCAAAGTTCTACAAGAATGTCACATCTCAGTCAGAGAGAGTAGAAGATTATTGAAAGAAGTTTATATAACACAAGATTATCAATCTGAAGAGACATAATATATAGAGTTTGATCTCTAGATCTGATATTCTGAGAGATGAATTAATTACTTCAGACTGTTAAATGTTTCTTAAGAAAGATAGATCTGTAGATTTGAATACTGATTCTGATGATATTCTTAGAAAATCACATTGAGTGATTTATAATAACTGACTTAAGAAGAATTCTAGAGAAGAGACCTACACTTCTGTTATCACTGATACTATCAATTGTATTCTTTTTACAATAGCAGTACTATGCAGTTGAACACTCTGTCAAGTAGATATAGTGATAATATATCTGTATAAGTGTCTCACTAAGAAGATCTATATAAGATAATTCACTGAATTTGAGACAGATTCACTGAAAACACTTGTCTGTGTAGTTGAGAGTAGTTTATATAGTCTGAACTCTGTAGTAAAGATCTGATATAATTACTTAACAGCTCTATTAAGCAATCTTAAATTTACAGTCAGTGTCTATAATTCAGTACTCTGATATCATATATTCAGATATCATCTCTATATAATAATTTATATTAATGATATTAACATCATATCTGAAGTTTCTGAGAATACTGATTAGCTAGTGAGTATACTCAGTGAGAAATTGAAAGTCAAGAATCTACATCAGTTAATTAAGTATTTAAGTATAAAAGTTAATTATTCAGACAAAGAAATTGATTTGATATATTATCAATATATTAAATATCTTGTTAAAGATTTCTATCTTGATAATGCAGCTGTTATCAGAATATTAATGAAGAATGAATTTCATATTAATAATTTCTCTATATCTGAGAAAGAGACTGATTTCACAATTCAGTGATATTAATATAATATGAGTTGTTTATAATATCTTACAGTTAAAACATATTCTGATATCACTTATACTGTCTTACTACTCACTCAATAGAATATTGATTCAATATCTCAATATTAAAAGACTCTATTATATGTTATATATTATTTGAAAGAGATCATGAATCTGAGCATTTTCTACAGATATAATCTGTATAAGAGATTCATTTCTACTAATCTTTCTGTTTCTACTGATCTTTCTGTTCTCTCTGATTTTCTCAATAATTTCTACCTACTCTTCAGCTACTCAGATTCTGATTGAGTCAGTCTCTTAAATAATAATAGAAAATTAACATTCAGCTATATTTTTAAGCTCACAGATAGTCTGATTTCATGATATTCAGTGAAGTAATCTTGTATATCTCTAAGTTTCAATGAGACTGAATATATGACTCTTAGTGAGGCAGTCTGCAAAGTAATATAAATTCAGAATCTTATAATTAAGCTTGACTTTATCACTACATTTTCAATATGAATTCTCACTGATAATAAGAGTGTCATAGATCTTACAAAGATGACAGTCATTACAGCCTGAAGTAAGCATATTAATATATATTTTCATTTTTCACATTGACAGTTGAATCAGAGAATCATTGATTTAAAATACATTCTCACTGCTTAGATGATAGTGAATGAACTCATTAAATCTCTAGACACTGTGATATTTATACAATTCATGATTTTGCTAGGTCTTACAGATGTAAAAGTTGGGAATGTTTAATTTTACATTTGTATTTGATTTTGACAGACTATCTTGGTGGTTTGGGTGTTTTTGTATGTGATTCTTGTTATCTCAAGGGGGGGTGTTGGCTGTTACAGCTGTTGCAGTTAGCAATCCCACTAGATCACGTGACCCACCACTATATTATGTTCTTGTAGATAGATCTATCAATACAACCTTCAACTATCCTACATCTATTTAGTGTAACTCGCGTAGTTAGATTACAACACAACAACGTTATCCTTCAAGAGATAGTAAGTACATTGTCCTGTACAAAAGTAAAATGCCCTAAGGTAGATGGATAAGGAAAACCCTTTGAAAACGCCTAGTCTGTTGGAAATCTGCTCCCCCTTCCCTCCCCCGCTTCTTTGTCTCTCTCTTCCTCTCCGCAGCTGAGTAATACAACAAAGTTGTGGCCCCTTGCAGAACGAGAGGAAACGATAATTTATACAAAACGCACCATTTCGCCATTTAGCAAAACAACTCGTTTCCAAAACAACCCAACAACATGGTTACATGCCTATCTTGGCGTCTTGTTGGTAACCATGTCGGGAAGATATAAAAATGGAGGTTTCAGGAGAAGATCGCAAGTTATCGGAAACCTCGAACGGACCGGTTCTAGCTAACAGGTACCTCCGGAAGTAAATACAGAGATTAAAACGAGAGGATAGACGAATCATCGGCTGAGACATCTAAAGGACCATTCCATAGTAAATAATAATATAACTATTCGTGCGTAAACACCGGAGGTAAACGGGCAAGCTGTACTTGTAGTCTTTCAAATAATGCGTATAACATACCCTACTAACTAGTGATGGTTACCGTCGTTGCTACTGACCACACTACCGACTTCAGACCAGCTGGCTGGCGTGTGCGTGCCATCATGGACGGATTCCAGCTCACTCAGCGTCCCGTCAGACATTCGCTCGAAGGCGTTATTCTGGATATGGCTGAAGCTTGAAGCGATTGAGGGCGCTGAAGAGACTGATTGGATAGTATGGCTCCCCTGCTGGTCCGCAAATGGATTTTCGCTCTCATACAGTGGTGGGTGTGGTGGTGCTGTGGAATTTTGATCAGCTCGGGGGGGACGTGCGTAGTAGAAGTCCGGCTCGTCATCCTCTGTATGCTGGGACGAGGCTAAGGAGAAATAGCTAGATTGTGAGGTGGGATCCTCTTGCTGGCCCTGGCCCTGTACCTCGCTGTGTGAGAAACTAGGGAAGTCCATGGCTGGGTTTTCAGAAGTCGGGGTAAGATCAACCAAAGACTCCGAAGGATGGTGTGAGGAAGTCTCTGAATTGAGGGTGGTGCGGATTCTATCTATATCTATAATGTCAAGTATTGTCTGGCGATGCTCAGCCGAAATCTTCGGACCCACGTCAGATATTGATGTGGATAGATCAGAGCACGTTCTAGAACGTAAATGAACGGTATCTGGGTTTGTCACTTGGACACCTGAAGCTTGCGCTTGTGGCTCGATGTCCTTGGCCTTGGGCAGTGGCTGCTGAGGTTGCTTGGATTGAGCCTTCAACCGCCCATCTTTGTCCACAAGATCATCAAAGCTACCAGTGGGGCCTGAGGAAGATTTATTCTTTCTTGCCTCGAGTATCGACGCTCGTCGCAAGATTTCCTCCCTAGCTTTGTTCCGTCTTGCCTCAGCTTCCTCGCCCAGTTCTTCGCGCATAGATATATCTTCCGCTTGCCTGCGGTCGGCGGAACGTTCTTGCGGATTAATTTCATCTCCAAGATTGTGCAGGGCTATTGCAATTTTCCGGCGGGAATTTCGAACCCATTGTTTCACATGCGGGCTTTCGTAGACAGCAATACCTGCGGCAAGGAGGATAGTAACAGTGATCACGAGGCCTAAAACGCCAACGTGGATAGAGTTAGGAAAGAAAGCTTGCAGACAACGACACAATATAGCAAAAGGCTGTGTGTTGTTTGAAACATGGAGGCTCTATATGTGCTCTCTCCTCAAGGAATGGAAAGCGGGGATGAGCGGCGCAGGAAGGGAACAGTGCACAAACCTTTAGCTAATGGAGCAGGCATTTCGAATTTGCTTGTTGAGATTAAATAGATTCCCATATAGCTAGCAGTATCAGCGAACTTGGAACATAATGGGCTCGAGATAACTTGAAATCCTTCACATTCCTACTGCACCGGTAGGTTCTCCGAGTTATGTTGCCGCCTGGCTGATTTGCCCGAGCTCCGCCGTCGTCATATCTGGGTCACGGGAATGCAATAGCTCAACTAGTCTAAATATGGTTACCGGCTTCCGCAGATCTAACCGTGCCATGCTTACTCACTCTCTCTAGTGAGTGCGCCACAGTGTATGGAAAACCACACTGTAAAAAGATTATAAGCTGAAAAAATCAATTATGATATTGATATAATTATTAATTCTGAAAAATGTCTTATTTATTAATATTATTCTCTACTGAAAATCATTTGTGTTTCTGCAGTGTACGTTAATTACAGCGTATGTCAACCGTGTATAATACGTGTAACATGGTAAATCTTGTCTCATTCTCTAAGATGAAGATGAGCGGGCAACTCTATATATATAAAAGTATATACTTGTCTGTTTATCATAGTGTAAGAGGTCTACGCCGAATAGATCGGTATAATATATATAGGTCTTATATAACAAAGTGAAAAATGTTAAAGAAGAAAAAGAAAGAGAAAGTATGAGAATCAGTGATTAAAGTGAATATTTATATATGTATACAGTGTATATGCAGTGAAGCTTCAGAGTGAAAGAATAGAAATTTCATGAATTTTTCAGCTAAGAATCAGTGATTGAAAATGACTGAGAATCAGAGCTTTCAGTAAAATGTATGAAGTGTAAAGAAATAGTCTATATAATGATCAGATGCAGCTTATTACATTAGTTTACTTCTTCTTCAATCATGTATTATTCTTATCAGTCAAGAACTGCAGTCTCAGATAATGTGAAACTCAGAGTTCAGATTAGATAATTATAGCTAACTCATTTTATAAGATATTATCAGTGATAACTGTGAGATCTCTTATCAAGAATATCTTCAATGTCTTATTTAACTTCATTATCTTCTTCTATGATCTCTGACAGCTATCAGTTGAAAATCAGTTGAGAAGAGAACAGATTAATAATAATACAGCAGAGTAAGCTTGTATAAAAGATATTATAAATTTCTGATAATATGTTAAAGTAGTAGTTATAACTATCTAGAACTTCTATTACTTTATACTTAATATAACAGTAATTCAGTGTATAAGATGAATGAGTGATCTGTATATTCTTGAGATTCAATCACACTAAGTATTCTATCTTATATTGCTTAGTGAGATCTTGATAAATATTAATTTAATTCTCTTAATCTTGTTTCATAGTTGTTATAAAGATCTCTGTCTAGTTACAGATATCTCAGAGCTTTATTACTAGACTGACTGTGTGAGCGTGTCTGAGACCAGGATCAGATTTTTTGATAGTTTCATTACCAATTCAACTGATTTCATTACACGGTTTTAACATTAGATAGTAGTTTCATACTGTCTCAGTGAGACTTACTATCTACTCTTATCACATTTTTCAAATGAGATCATGATTTTCACTTCTCAATTTAAATTATTTTTATTGCTTTAAATGACTTTAAATCTTATTTAAGTATTATCAAAAAGTGTTACTTTTTAAAAAAATTAAAAATAGTCTAAAAAAAACCTTAAAATGTCTAAAAATAGTAACTTTATGCTAAGAATAAAACTAAATGAGATTAAATGAGATCACTTTCTCATTTTTTTCAAGTCATGATTTCATTTTAAGATCTGATATATAGTCACTTTACATGTTTCTTTGATAGCCAGTCCCAGCGGGATTCACGCCAAGAAATGTATGAGATCAGATCAAATGAGATCAAACATGAAATTCATGATCCTGGCAGCCAGTCTATTTATTACTATATTATCAGTAATCTGAATTAAACTGTGAGACTTCAGTGTAAAGTATGTGATTTCTAGAAGATTCAATACTTTCATATAATAACTATGTGTAAGAAAGAATGAGCTTATATCTGTTGAAACAGTATCATGACTGTTAATAGTAATCTCTGTGTGTAGAAGAAGATCATATCAATCATTTTATAAGTAATTATAGAACTTATGAAGATAATTCTTTATAATTTAAATGATTTATTCTGACATATCATCAGTCTCAGAATGATAGACAGTTGATAAACAGTGTATAATCTTGAGAACTTGACAGATTCTTGTTCAGAGAGTGCTTATGAATTAACAGCTCTGATATGATACTACAGATCTCAGTAATTCATACATCTGATAGAATGAGCTCTGTAGAAAAGCTTTAGTAACTTATTCAGTATTCATCTTATTACAAGATATCAATATTATATCTTTACTCAATCAGTTCACAATGATCAGAATATTCCACAATTCTTACTCTCAGAGAGATTAATAGTGAAGTTAATTACTATATCTTATCAGATTCTATCTGAGATATTGAGTGATTTTAATAGATCTTTTCTACAGTTCTTTCATAAGATAATGAAAGAATAATGATTGCAGTTTTAAATAAAATATCTGATACTGTTTAATATCTCAGATCAGTAGAACTCTTGAGAGATTATTCAGTATAATTATTTATAATCTGAGTGACTGATTATATGTGAATTATACATCTCTTGTATTATTCACATATGTAAGAGTTCAGAGTAAAGAACTTAATATTATTCATAGAACTGTAGAGTGTTACTATTATTAATTAAGTATTCTAAGATGTCAGTTCTTATACATAGTTCTGAGAGAAATCAGAGTGCTTCTTGATATACTGTTTTAATAAGTATCTGAAGAAGTTCATCAGTTTGAGCTGTTATATATCATAATTCATTCAGTATAGATTCAAGAGATATTAAGATATCAGTGTCAGTATCAGTATCAGTGTCAGTGTTAATATTAATGACAGTTTGAAGAGAAGATGTTCTAATCAGAGAAGTATATATAATGTCATGAGTTGTTTCATCTTAATCAACTAATATCTTCAGATCTAGAAGCTAGTATTCTCAGTTCATTTAACAGATGTCTGTTACATTGAAAGATATATCTTACTCTCATTATAAGAGAGCATCTGTCATTGAGTTCTGACTATCAGAACAATAGTGTATTGTAAAATAAAAGTAGCTTAAGAACTCAGATCATTGTATCTATTATTCAGTGAGTTTATAGATAGTTATGAAGTACTTGAGATTCTTATAATCTGTGATTATCTCAAATTCAGAGACACTTCAGAGTTTAAAGTCTTATTCTTTTAAACAGTGTATAATTATGAGAAGTTTCTTATCATAGATCTCATAGTTGCATTCAGCAGGGCTTAACTTCTTAGATATAAAGATATATAATTATAAGACATCTTTATTCTTATATTATAATACAGCTTTCTTTGTAATATAGTCAGAGAAGTCAGCTTTAACCACTGTTTCACAGTCAGAATTAAATATTATTAGTAGAGATATATTAATGAACATCTTCTTTATCTGTATAAATACAGTATTAATATCTGCTGATTATTAAAATACTGAGTTCTTCTTAATGAGTTCTGTAAGTGATCTTATAATATCTGAGAAGTTTCTTATAAATCACTGATAGAAGTTAGTAAATTCAATGAAGCTTTATATATTCTTCACAGTATATGAAGCTTCTCATTCAAGAATAACAGAGACTTTCTTAGAATTCATTCAAATTTTCTTATCAGCTTCTATGATAAAATCTAGATATTTTATACTCTTGACTTCAAAATTATATTTATTAATATCTATTGATATTTCTGCTTCTTGTAATTATTGTAATACTGTTTATATATGTTCTTGATATTCTTTTCTGAACTTATCAGTGAAGATGAGAATATCATTGAGATATACAGATACAAATTTATTAAGACAATCTCAGAGTACTCAGTTGATATACTTCTGAAATATACTGAGAGTATTAGTCAGTTCAAAGAATGTGACTACTCATTCAAAGAGATTATAATATATTTGAAATACTATAAGTCATTCATCTTCATCAGTGATATAAATCTGATAAAATGTGATGATGACATCTAGTTTCATAAATTATTAAGCTTGTTTAATATGAGCTAGAATTTCATTGATAAGAGATAAAGAATAGCAGTTCTTCTTGATTAATCTGTTCAATTCTTGATAGTTCACACAGAATCAGAGTTCTTCATCTGATTTCTTTGCAAAGAGAATAGAAGATGCAGTGAAAGAGTTACTAATATGTATAAATTTCTTATTCAACAGATCACTGAGTGTCTTCTGAAGAAAAAGAAGTTCATCTTAAGACATATTATAAAGAGAGCCTTATAATAACTCAGAATTCTTATCATTCTTCCTTTCTCACTTGATACTGTGATTTACTCCTGAGTCTTGTAAGAGAAATATATTCATAATGTTATCTTATTGAAAGATATCTAGATATTCATGATATCGTTGAGAGAGTTTTGTATGTTAGAAAAACTTTTCCAGAGCTTTATTAATATTGATCAGACTGATGAAATAGATTGTTACATAATTTTACTATCAGTGATCTTTTCAGTGACTTATTTTTCAGAGTATTTTATAAGTATTGACAGAGATCTGTGTCAGATCTATAGTCTTGTGAATATCATCTTCATGAACTCTATCATTGTTAGAGAATATTAGGCTTCTATTTTGAGCATTTAATAAGATGCCTTGTTCAGATAGTCAGGCAAGTTCTAATATAAGATTATAATTAAGATTATCAACTTTATATACATAGATATCTTTGTATTAATGTTCTCTGATATCTATATTTAGCTTCATTATATAACAGATGCAAACATTCTTTAAGTCATTGTATTCTATGTGAAGTCAGGAATTTAATAAGAGAATATACTGAAGATTATAATATCTTACAACTGAAGATTTAATAATTGTATAATAACATAGACTGCTGTCTATCATGACTTTCATATTATACATATTATTGACTACAGTAGATACAAGAATCATCTTCATTGTCATTTTCTCTTTAAATTATTGTTATCTAATCTCTTCAAGCTTCTATTTATAAATTTCAACACAAGCTAATCTTTTTCCTGTTTTATTAAGATATTCTCATAGTTATCTTCTGAATCTTTCTCCAATGCAATGTGATTGATGTGAACAGGCATTGATTCATTCTTTGAGTAAGAAGATACATAGACTGATCAGCAGTTGAAAGCAATGTGTTCTGATTAATTACAGTTAATACACACTTCTTGTTAAGGTCAATCAGCAACTTCTTTGAAAGTGATCTTAGAAACTTAAAAGTCTGTTCAGATGATGAAGACTCTTGCTTATACATAGACATTTGAGTCTACTCAGTTCATGACATCTGTGTCATTGTTATTATTTCTCAGTGCAGGTGTGTGAGTGACTGAGATGTAACATCTTCTATCACTATTCTGTATACTCTTAAGCTTGATAAGATGATCATTCAATGTCTGAAGTTGTATACAGAAACCTTTATAAGTCTGGTCTTTATCTACACTTACAAGAGTCTGTAAGAGTTTGAAAGTTAATGTCTTCTTGAGCATACTAATCTTTATTCAGTTCTTTCAAGATTGATCACCTGCTTCTAGAATCTTGGTATTGAAGTCAGAGATGAATATTATAAGAGAAGTATTTCTCTGTCAGATACTCTGTAATCAATCTAATATTTTCTATTGCATGACAGTGTCTCAGAACAGAATATCAAGATATTTAATAATATTATTAAATGTTTACAAGACTGATTTACATGCTTTCATTTATGAATGAAACTTCTGTTTCACATGATTCTTCTATCATTTATTAATATATTAATGTTGATTGATTAGTGAACTGATGACATCTTCATCTATACTTAGTTTTATAAGCATTTTCAATCTTCATGATGAGTAGAGAGTGAGATTAGAAGTATTATAATATGCAGAAGTATCTAAGTATTTCTTCAGTATTTATATTGTGTTTATATTCAATGCTGTCAGTATTGACATTGTCTGTGCAGGGATTTCTTATTAACACAATCATTGAATCTCTTTATATTAATGTTGTTAAGTTGCATGTATATCAGCTATCTGTTGCTATTATAATTTCAACATTGCTCAGAGTGACTGTGATACTGTATCTATACTCATATTTGAGAGTTCTTTCATATTATCAGTAGACATAGCTGTATTGTTTATTGAATATATGTAACTGTATGAATATCTCATATGTCTGTGTCAGAACTCTCAGATCTTTCACTGATATTCTCTTTATAAGATCTTATTCTCTTTGTAAGATCTTATTACAGGGTCAGAATAACTGATAAGTAAGCTTTTATCTAAGAACTCAGTGTTCACTTAACTGTTTGATTATTTCTCTATTTCTTACATATTATTACACATTTAGATATCTTAATGAGTAATTGTTTCTAATAAGAAGATGATGAACATTTTTCAAGTATAAGAGATCTACACTGAATAGATCAGTATAATATATATAGATCTTATATAACAAAGTGAAAAATATTAAAGAAGAAAAAGAAAGAGAAAGTGTGAGAATCAGTGATTGAAGTGAATATTTATATGTGTATGCAGTGTGTACGCGGTGGAGCTTCAGAGTGAAAGCATAGAAATTCTGTGAGTTTTTCAGCTGAGAATCAATGATCAAAAATGACTGAGAATCGGAGCTTTCAGCGGAATCTATGAAGTGTAAAGGAATAGTCTCTATGATGATCGGGCGAAGCCCGTCACACATAGTTATTTTTACAGAAGAAAGAAGCAGAAGCTCTGAGAAGAAATATAAATAAATATACTTTCAAATAAAGAAAAAAGAAGGAGGCAGCTTCAGTGACTGAATGATTAATGCAGTCACCTAGTAGCATCTTGATATAAACACTTATGACTGTGTCGTGTTTGAAACTCACAGAGAATATATTAAATTCAGTACTCAAGCATCTCAGGTTTCTAATAAATACAGAGATGTACAAATCACTTTAATAAAATCACTCTATGTTTCTGAGCTGAGAAGTTATTATCACATGTATTTAATTGTCACTTCTTTGTATTTTTCTATGTTCTGTTTTCTTGGCATGGTCTCAACACCTGTATTTCCTCCTATATAATTAACACTTGACCTGTATTTAACATTATACAAGGACTCATCATATGCTCTGCTTGCATATGAGTATAATAAAAAAATAATAACAATAATAATAATAAGATTGAAGGAGAAGAAGAAAAAAGTGAAAGAAGAAAGAAGTAAAAGAAGAGATAAAGAAAAAAGTGAAAGTTCTGAGAAGTAGTAAGAGTGAATGTCATAGTCTCTCTGTCTGAAAAGAAGTAGTTACTGAGAATGAAAATAAGATAATAAGATGAAAAATAAAGTTCAAAGAAAGTGATAGAAATTATTAAATACTGTAAATACTAAACTTAATAAGAAATAAAAGAGTAAGTGTTAAATGTCAGATTATCTCTCTTATAGACTAACTACTTTCACTGATATACTTATTACAGCTACTGATTTATATAATCAGTAATTACAAGCTTTTATAAAAAATTAAATAGTTGCTAACTACTTATAATAATAATTAACTACTTCAAGAACTCTTTCATCAGATTATATATAGCGTACGCTGCTATGTAGAGTTAAATATAAGGGTAAAAACACATCTGATTCTCTAAAAGATGAGAGATAAGTATACATCTCTATATTTATCTTTCTACTGTGAATACTTCTAGTAGTTAACAGTATATATCATGTCAAGCTGCAAACCCCTAAATAATCATCTGTGAGTACTTATTCTTACATTTCAAGCTCTGTCAGTCAGTAACTATCTATTATAACTGAAAGAACTAAAAACTTACATACTTCAATCTCTGCGAACTCTACTACAGACATTCAGAAGCAGTCACTTAAATCATGAATAATCTGTGTAAAAGAAGTCTTAAAAAATCTATTAATAACTTATATAATATCATTCTCTATATCTGTGATAGAGAAACTCTCTGAACTTATAAATAAATCAATCTCAGTGAAGAACATTCTTAAGTATCTTCTATAAAATTAAGCTATTTTTCTACAAGAAATGTTTGCTGTCTGTAAACATTCTTGAACTGAGTCTTTAGACATGATCTTCAGAAATAACTATTCACTGAAAAGAAACTTTCTTAAGCTATAATTACTTAAGATCTTCTATTAAATTTCAATTTATAAAAGCTTTTACAAGTTTGTATTTAAAATTGACACATAAGTCTGACTATGTAATATAAAAGATAAAGAAGCTGTTATCTATATAATAACAGATCTCTACTACACTGAAGTCAAGAACTGACTAAATTATTTAGAGAATGATTATAAGAGATCTCACTGATCTGTTCTCAAGACCTATCTAAAGAATAAGTTAAGAACCTCTATAAGTTAAACAGAGAACATCTGAACTGTGATTATTAACATTAGAAAAAGAGATAAGAAATCTGATAAAGACTACTTATAGTGCTTCATGAAATTATAATATAAATTGAAGTCTGTGAAAACAGAGCTCTGAAATAATATCTGAATAATAATATTTATAAAGAAGCTGAATAAAAATATACAGAATAAGCTTATTAAGTAAGATTCTAAGTTCTTAACTCTGAAGAAACTGATGACTCTTATTCACTGCTTACAGATCACTGTAAGAGTCACAGACTCACAGAGAGTAGATCACTGATTAGCTCTATAAGAAACAGAATAACAGAGAACAGATTTATCAGAAAAAGATGATAAGATATAGAGAGATTTATATATGACTACTAAGCAGAGAGAAAGAGCTTTATAAGCTTGTGTAAACAGAGTGTATAATAGAGAGATTAAGAAAAAGAGACTTTGCTTTATCTATTCTAAATCAGAATATGTAAGAATAAGTTCTCGCAGGCGATTATTCAGGTGTTTGCAGCTTGGTGTGATATCATATATATACTGTTAACTACTAGAAGTATTCACAGTAGAAAGATAAAATATAGAGGTTAAATATATAATATCATTCAAGCTGAGTTGTGAATAGTATTCATGAACTTCAGTCTATATAGTTGTGTATAGTCAAGAGCTGCTAACTTTATTAATTACACAAGAGATAGAAATAGAGATAAAGAATTTATAAGAAGTAGAATTTCTTACATATCTCTCTCTCTCTAAGACTTTGTTCATGAAGCCTTTCACTGAGTGATTTCATAGAATCAGGCTCAGCACTGCAGTGATACTCACTAAAAACTCTTTATATCTATAAAAAAATCTCAGTGAGAAAAAATCTCTTGTTATTATAAAGAGAAAAGAGTCTGTCACTCAGTTTCTTATTCTGCAAGATTCTTTATAATCTGCAGATCTTTCTCTGACTATTATACAGATTCATCTCATATCTTTTATATATAGAAGTTCTGATTAACTCTCAATTATTTTTACAAGATTCTTGTATAATTATCACACAGATTCATTTCACATCTTTCAATCTGAAGAATTTCAGTTGATCTTCAAATATTTTTCTGCAAGATTCTTGTGTGATTATCACACAGATTCATTCTGCAGATGAATTACTTTCTGTGAGATCTCTCTCATCAAAGAGAAGTATTTATGAGTTAATCTTTCACTTATTCTCATAAATCATCATTCTTTAACACTGTAGAATTATAAGAAATTTTTCATTCTTTTATTAACTCTGTAGAATTATAGAATCAAGATGTCTGCAGTCTACAATCACTCTTTATAATTATATAGAAAGATTCAGACCTGTAATTCATAATTATTCTTGTTCACTAGAGTGATCTGACTATTCTCTAGAATTACTTATAGTGTAAATAAACTTCTCTAAAGTAGTATAAATATCTCAGATCTTGTAAGAAATCCCGCTCCTCGCGGATTCTTTACCTCTATTCCTATCTCTCATGTAATTAATAGGGCTAGCGGCCCTTGGCTACACACAACTATATAGACTGGAGTTCGCGAATACTATTCACAACTCAGCTTGAATACTATTATATATTTGATCTCTACATTCTATCTTTCTATCATGAATACTTCTAGTAGTTAACAGTACATATCATGTCAAGCTACAAACATCTGAATAATCACCTGTGAGCACTTATTCTTACATTTCAAGCTCAGTCAGTCAGCAACTGCCTGTTATGACTGAAAGAACTAGAAACTCACATGCTCTAACCCCTGCAAACTCTACTGCAGACACTCAGAAGCAGTCACTCAAATCATGAATAACTCTCATGAAAGAAGTCTCAGAGAACTTATCAATTACTCACAGAATATCATTCTCTGCATCTGTAACAGAGGAATTCTCTGAACTCATGAATAAATCAATCTCAGTGAAGAACATTCTTGAGCATCTTCTGCAGAATCAAGCTATTTTTCTACAAGAAATACTTACTGTCTGTAAACACTCTTAAATTGAGTCTCTAGACATGATCTTCAGAGATATCTGTAAATCAAAAAGAAACTTTCTTAAGCTGTGATCACTTAAGATTATTTACTGAATCACAATCTATAAAAGCTTTTGCAAGTTTATATTTGAAATTGACTTACAAGCTCAGCTGTGTGATATGAAAGATGAAGAAGCTGTTATCTATGTAATGACAGACCTCTATTACACTGAAGCTAAGAACTGGCTGAATCATCTAGAGAATGATCATAAGAGATTTCAATAATTTATTCTCAAGATCTATCTAGAGAACAAGTTAAGAGACTTCATAAGTCAGACAGAGAACACCTGAGCTGTGATCACTAATATTAGAAAAAGAGATGAGAAATCTGATGAAGACTACTCACAGTACTTCATGAAATTATGATATGAATTGAGATCTGTGAAAACAGAGTTCTGAAACAAGACCTGAATAATAATGTTTATAAAGAGACTGAATAAAGATATGCAGAACAAGCTCATTGAGTAAGACTCTAAGTTCTTAACTCTGAAGAAACTGATGACTCTCATTCATCACTTACAGATCACTGTGAGAGTCACAGATCTGTGAAGAGTGAATTACTGACTGATTCTGTGAGAGTCAGAACAACAGAGAACAGATTTATCAGAAAAAGATAACAAGACACAGAGAGATTCACATCTGACTGCTGAGCAGAAAGAGAGAGTCTCACAAGCTCTCATAAACAGAGTATATAACAGAGAGATCAAGAAAAAGAGACTCTACTTCATCTGTTCTAAATCAGAATATCTTCATACAAACTGTCTGAATAAATTAAAATAGAAATTTGAGAAGTTATAGACAGAGTCAGTAACAGTCTTCTTAAGAGTCTTGAAGCTGACACCTGAATCTGTTACTTCTTCAATGAAAATGCTTACTTATAGAGAGAGACTGTGACACAGTACTGCTGCTCTGCAAGCATGAGAAGCATTGATAAACTCAGAATCTCAGGTCACTGTGATGTTTCTAAAGCTCACAGAGTGAATAAGCTGAAAGATGAAGACTGAGAACCTGCTCTTATAACAAGCAGAATGTGAGAACTCAGATCTGAGAGCTGAGAGACTCACAAGAGTCATCTTTGAATTACAAGATCTCTCTGAAATCTGAAGAAGATTTGCAGAAACTGTGATTATCACAGATATCATAGATAACATGTACTTGAGACTTACATAACTTCAAAGACATAATCTGCACATAGCTGTCTGTGAGTCAGGTTTATACTTCTGATCAGTGTTAATAGACTCACTTACAGAGATAGAATCAGTTGATGCTGCAGAGTTAATCAGAGAAGACAAGCTCATCTATATAATGACTTTGTAAGTGTCTGAGAATCTCACAGTCATGAAAACTGAGTTTCAGATATCAGAGAAATACTGAGATCTTACAGAGATATTCAGCTCAGCAAAGGCAGCTGAGCTTCTTTCTCACTGTGAGAAGAATCTGATAATAGATTTGATAGAAGAACAGAAATTCTTCTGAGAATCAATCTATAAGCTCTCTTATTATAAGACAGAGGTCTTGCAGATCTATATGAAGAAGAATCTGAAGAATAGCTTTATCTGATCTTCACAGGCCTCTGCAGAAGTCTCTGTGATATTTGTAAAGAAGAAGAATAAAGATCTCAGATTATATATAGACTACTATGACCTGAACTCTAAGATAATAAAGAGTCACTATTTTCTATCTCTGATCAAGAATGTTATCAACTGTCTTACAGAAGCTGTTATATTCACATAACTGAATGTGATCAATATATATACACAGCTGTGAATACAGTCTGAGAATGAATGAAAGACTGTCTTTAAAACTGCACTGAGATTATTTGAATATCTAGTGATATCTTTTAGTCTGACTAATATCTTTATAGTATTTCAGTCTTTCATCAATAAAACACTTTATATATATCTGAATATCTTCATAGTAATATATCTGAATGATGTGATGATGTACTTTATGAAGAAGAAAGAATACACTGAGCATGTACAAAGCATGTTGAAGATCTTAGATGAGATAGAACTGTATATTAAGCTTATAAAGTGCAACTTCAGTGTCTGCTGAATTAATTTCCTAGAATATGTAATTATCACAGATGATATTCAGATGAAATCTTTATAAATTGAGACTATTCTATCATGACTGAAGTTAACTAGTATTCATGAGATTCAGATCTTTCTGAGCTTTGTGAATTTCTATAGATAATTTATCTTTATATTCATGAGAATCTTCTTGACTCTTACAGACATGCTGAAGAGTGAAAATAAGAAGAAGTTATTTTATAAATAGAGAATGAAAAGATTGTTGAGAAGAAAGAACTGTAAGAACTTTCTTATCTTAGAAGTTTACAGAGTCTTTACAAGATTGAAACAGATATTTACAGATACAGTGATGCTATTTCACTTTAATCTCTTACTCTTAATCAGATTAAAGACAGATATCTTCTTCTTTGTAATTTCAGAAATAGTCTTATAACTACAGTTAAATGAGAACTGAGTTTCAGTGATCTTTTTCTCATGAAAGATGCAATCTGCAGAGATTAACTATGATATTCATGATCAGAAGCTTCTTATAATAGTGAAATTCTTTCATCACTGATATTACTACTTTAAGAGTCTTATAACAGTGATTACTGTTAGAACTGATCATAACAGCTTATAATAGTTTGCTTTAATTAAGGAACTCTCACAGCAGCAGGTTCACTGAGCTTAGAGACTGAGTGAGTTCTGGTTTAAGATAGAACATATCAAGAGAACTAAGAACTCAGTGAACAGACTCTCTCACAGATCAGACTATATTAAGAAGATCAGAACAATAGATACAGAGAGACTAGAGAAGACAGAAAAGCTTCACAGAATGCTTGAACTGAGTGTTACAAAGAGATTGACTGAGAAGTCTCTCAATTCCTTATGAGAGAAGAGGAAAGAGAGAGAGAAGAAGCCTGTACAACTACTCTCTATAACACTGAGAGTCAACACTCTGAGAATCTTCACAAGAATTCTTGAAGAGAGTATCTATAATCTGAAGAATTTGTGAGCTTTGAGAAGTGCTATAGAAGACCTGATGTAAGAAGAAATAGAGTATAAGTCTTTATAAGATCTTCTATTCAGATTGTCTGAACTGCAACTGAAGAATGAATATACTCAGTATATTTAAAAACTGCTCACAGCAGAGATCAATCCTGCAGAAATAAAGAATTAAAGAAACTTAAATAATCTCTTATAAAGAGAGAATTGAATTTATGTACCTGTAAATGAGTTTCTATATATAGAATTTATCAAAAGATATTATAACTCTTCTCTAGCAGGTCATTTTACAGATACTAAAACTTATGAGTTACTCATAAGAAAATACTTCTGACTGAAGATGCAAGGACTTATAAAGAAGATAGTGAATTCTTATACTGTTTATCAGGGTTTGCAGATAGTATGATTCAGATTATATGAAGAACTTACTTCTCTACTCATCTCATAAGAATCTTGAGAACAGCTAGAAATAAATGCTCTTGTGAGTCTTTCTGAAAGTAAGAATATATATAATGTCTGCTTTGACAGTGTGCTGATGATAGTGAATTACTTTATCAAGATAACACACTTTATACTCATCTGTAAGAACTTAAAGTCAAAGAATTTGACTCACATCTTTATCTACAATGTGATTCAGTTATATGAGTTATCTATGAATATTATCTCAGATAGAGAATCAATCTTCACAGAAGAGTTCTGATCTGATCTGATAACTATACTGAAGATCTTATGAGATCTAAGTATGACTTTTTATCAATAGACAGATAATCAGATAGAATATCTGATAAGTATATTAAAATAGTATCTGTAATACTTTGTCAATTATAATCAGAATAACTGAGTGTATTGATTATTACTCATAGAGTTTATATATAATAACTCAAAGTATGTCAGCACAGATAAAACCCTCTTTGAGATGCTCACTGAGACTCATCTGTAAATAATCTTGATAAATCTGTGAGAGTACACTATAGAGTGTGATAATATCTGTAAACAGACTGAGAGAATTCAGAAGATTTGAGAGAAAGTCTGTGAATTCTTAAGAAAGACTTAAGAGTATCAGAAGAGATACTATAACTTTAAGTATATTATAAAAAGTTTCAAGAAAGATGATAGAGTCTGACTGAGTCTAGAAAATATCATTATATAGAGATTTAGTAAGAAGCTGAATCTCTTATAAATAGAGTCTTATAAGATTAGAAAGAAAATTAGTTCACAGTTCTACAGATTGAAACTGTTATCTAAGTTGTAGATATATAATATTTTTCATATCTCTTTACTCTGTAAATATAAGAAATTCTCAGAAGAGAATTCTATGACTCATCACTCTGTTTATAAAGTACTAGAGAGTGAAAGAGAATATCAGATTAAAGAAATTATTGACTTAGAGAAGTGAGATTATGAGCTCTGATTCAAGGTTCAGTGATAAGAGTATTCTGATAAGATAAATAAGTTCATTTAAGAATTATTCAGACAGATAAGATATCTGTAGAAGCTGAGACATGACTTTTATACTGTAAATTCTGATAAGTCAGAATAACACAGTCTTCACTAAGAATCTGATTATAATAAAGATATTAACACTGTCATTTATGAATTCTAGTCTATAAAATAATGAGTTTCTACTGAGATAAACAGTCTGCAGTATATATAAGAAAAGAAGAAATCATATTCTTATTAAAGTTAAAAAATAAGAAAATAAACAGAGCTATAAACACAATTTGAAGATTAATAAAGAAAAAATAAAGAAAACTCAAACTTATATTCTCAATATCTGTGACACTCAATCTTTTCATAACTATCAATTTCTCTCTTCAAAGAAGCAGAGAGTATTATATTCATAATACAGATAATTATTACATTTAATATGAAGACTGTCAGAAATGCACAGACTTCAGAAGAGTCAGATATCAGAGTATATACAGTTGCAGCAGAATCTTGAAGACTGATCATCTGTATATGTGATCAGATACTTCTTACAAAGCTGTATCTACTTCTTCAGTTATACTGAAGTATTCAGCCTGAAAATAATTGAGATGTGAAGAGAAAGCTCATCTGCTCAGATCAACTTCTATTATAAATTCATGATATTCACATTGTCTTGATTACCTGGATTTTATGAGTACCTGAGGACCCATCTTTCATTGATAATGAGATTGCAGAAATGCGCCGCAGTGCAAGAACTATTGATGAAAAACCTAGGCATATTTGCATATGCCTGGTCAGAGATTGTGCGGGTAGAAAGAGAATGATTGTAGGCCTACAGAATCACAGAAGATACTGACAACATCAGAAGCTTCACAAGAACTGTCAGCTAGAGTCTGTAAGAAATTACTTGTAAGAAGACTTACAGCAAAGAAAGAAACTGCACTGCTTGAAGTCAGAGACTGATCTGAGAGAGAGATAAGATGAGCTGCTGGCCTGAAGATTGAGTGCAGTGACAGAGCTGGAAGAAGTGAAGGTACAGTCATGAACAGCAGCATTCCTGCTTCATCAGCTGATAAAAAGTGATCAGAGAAGTCACAGAGATACTTACAAGAAGCTCAGCAGTGATGAGACATTGTTATAAAGATATTGAAATTGAAAAATTTTTATTCTTGAGAAGTTCTTGAATTAATATATAGATATTGTCAGGAACACTCTCTCTCTGTTATCTGAGTGAAAATACTTCATGAATGAATGAGAATATTCACAGTTTATAAGAATGAAAGCTGTTACAGAAAAAGAGAAAAGAAGATGAGATTCTGTAGACAGATTCAAGATATTTATACTACTCTAGAGAGATTTGCTTACACTGTGAATAATCTCATGAAACAGTCAGATTACTCTAGTAAATAAGAGTGATTGTGAATCACAGATCTGAATCTTTCTATATAACTATAAAGAGTAATTGCAGACTGTGAATATCTTGATTCTATAATTCTACAGAGTTAATAAAAGAATGAAAAATTCCTCACAATTCTACAGTGTCAAAGAACAATGATTTATAAGAATAAATGAAAGATTAACTTATAAATATTTCTCTTTAATAAGAATAATCTCACAGAAAGTGATTCATCTGTGAGATGAATCTATGTGATAATCACATAAGAATCTCATGAAAATAATTGAGAGTTAACTGAAACTCTTCTATATGAAAGATATAAGATGAATCTGTGTAATAGTCAGAGAAGAATCTGTAGATCACAAAGAATCTTATAGAATAAGAAACTGAGTGATAGACTCTTTTCTCTTCATAGTAATAAGGAATTTTTCCTCACTGAGGTTTTTTATAGATATAAAGAGTTTTTAGTGAATATCACTGCAGTGCTGAGCTGATTCTATGAAGTTACTCAGTGAAAGGCTTCACAGACAAAGTCTTAGAGAGAGAAGAGTATGTAAGAAATCTCACTTCTTACAGATTCTTTATCTCTATTTCTATCTCTTATATAATCAATAGAGCTAGTGACTCTTGACTACACACAACTATATAGACTGAAGTTCGCGAATACTATTCACAACTCAGCTTAAATGCTATTATATATTTAACTTCTACATTCTATCTTTCTATCATGAATACTTCTAGTAGTTAACAGTACATATCACGCCAAGCTGCAAACACCTGAATAATCGCCTGTGAGTACTTATTCTTACAGATCTGTCTGTGAAATCTCATCTTCTTTTTTCTTTTTCTATAACAGCTTTTATTTTTATGAACTGTGAGTATCTTTATTCATCTGTAAAGAGTTTTCATTCAGATGATAGAGAGAGAGTGTTTCTAACAATTTTTATATATTAATTTAAGAACTTCTCAAGAATAAAATTTTTTTTCAATTTTAATATCTTTGTAAATAATATCTGATCACTGCTAAGCTTCTTATAAATATCTCTATAACTTCTCTAGTCACTTTTTACTAACTGATGAAGCAGGGATATTATTACTTATAATAGTGTCTTCATCTTCTTCAGCTCTGTCATCACACTCAATTTTCAGACTAGTGATTAATTTTATTTCTTTCTCAGATCAGTCTCTAGTTTCAAGCAGCACAGTTCTGCTCTTTACTATAAGTCTTCTCATAAGTAATTTCTTACAAACTCTAGCTAACAGTTTCTATAAAGCTTTCAGTGCTGTCAGTGCTCTCTGCAGTTCTGTAAGTCTATTATCACACTCTCTCTATCTGTACAATCTCTGATCAGATATATGTAAATATGTCTAGATTCTCTATTAACAGTTCTCACATTATAGCATATTTCTGCAATCTCATTATTAATGAGAGATGAGTTCTCAGATACTTATAAAATCTGAGTAATTAAGATAATATACATGCTATAAATTTATAACAGAAGTTGATCTGAGTAAATAAGCTCTCTCTTCATATCTTAATTATTTTCAGACTGAATACTTCAGTATAACTGAGAAAGTAAACACAGCTTTATAAGAGATATCTAATTATATACACAGATGATCAGTTCTTAAGACTCTGCTGTAACTATATACACTATGATATCTGACTTCTCTGAAGTCTATGCATTTCTGATAATCTTTATACTAAATATAATAATTATCTGTATCACAGATATAATACTTTCTGCTTCTTTGAAGAAGAGAATTGATAGTTACAGAGAGATTAAGTGTTACAGATATTAAGAATATAAGTATGAGTTTTCTTTATTTTTTCTTCATTAGTCTCAAAATTGTGTTCACAGCTCTGTTTTTATTTTTCTTATTTTTTAACATTAATAAGAATATAATTTCTTCTTCTCTTTGTATACACTGCAGACTATTCATCTCAGTAGAAACTTATTATCTTATAGACTAGAATTTATAAATAACAGTGTTAATATCTTTGTTATAATCGGATCTTTAGTGAAGATCACATTATTCTGACTTATCAGAATTCATAGTATAAAAGTCATATCTCAGTTTCTACAGATATCTTATCTGTTTAAATAATTCTTAAGTAAACTCATTCATTTTATTAGAATATTCTTATCACTGAATGTTGAATCAGAGCTTATAATCTTACTTCTCTGAGTTAATAATCTCTTTAATCTGATATTCTCTTTCACTCTCTAGTACTTTATAAACAGAGTAATGAGTCACAGAGTTCTTGTAAGAGGCCTACACCGAATAGATCAGTATAATATATAGGTCTTATATAACAAAGTGAAAAACGTTAAAGAAGGAAAAGAAAGAGAAAGTGCGAGAATCAGTGATTGAAGTTAATATTTATATGTATATGCAGTGTGTACGCGGTGGAGCTTCAGAGCAGAAGAATAGAAATTTCATGAGTTTTTCAGCTGAGAATCAGTGATCAAAAATGACTGAGAATCAGAGCTTTCAGCAGAATCTATAAAGTGTAAAGAAATAGTCTATATAATGATCAGATGCAGTCTCTCACATTAGCTTCTCTCTTCTCTAATTCTGTGTAGTTCTCATCAGTCAAGAACTGTGATCTCAGATAGTGCAGAACTCAGAGTTCAGGTCAGGTGATTATAGCTGACTCATTTCACAAGATATTGTCAGCTGCGGCTGCAGAGTCTCTTATTAAGAATATCTTCAATCTTTCATTCAAGTTCATTATCGTCTTCTATGATTTCTGATGGCTATCAGTTGAAAATCAGTTGAGAAGAGAACAGATCATTGACAGCACAGTGAAGCAAGCTCATGTGAAAGTATACTGACCGTGTGACTGTGTCTGAGACCAGGATCAGATTTTATGATAGTCTCATTACCAATTCGACCGATCTCATTACACAGTTTTAACATTAGATAGTTATTATTATTATTATTCTTTAATTATAGATGTATGCAGTCAGAGACTATGACATCTACCTGAGAACTTTTAGTTCTCAGGGTTTTTCCTATATCTGTAAAGTTAACTATTATACATTCATCAATTTCAGATATGCAAAATCAGAAAATTTCAGCTCAGAATATAAAAACTGTTTACAAATTACAGTGTTTTAACATCTTCTGATACTTTGAACTCATTTAATAATATCATGACAAAGGAAAAGAAAACACAGTCTCAAAGATAGACACATTAAATAGATAGATAGAAAGAAATTGAAAGAAAAAGATGAAGTAAAGAGAGACTGTAATAAAACAAATTATTAAAAGACAGTATATAGCTGTTTTAACAGACTATATCTGATTGATTTTCTCCTCTTCATATTCAGATAATTCTGAATTTAGCTATTATCTTATAGCTGCTTGAGTTACTGATAGAAAGTCTATTAAGTATTTAATTCCTGTCTCAGTTGAGAATAAGAATGTCATATTTAATTTATTTAGATTATACTTCTCTTTCAATCTGGCTCTGAGACTATTGTATAATGCACAGTGTATTACAATATACTCAGAATTCTCATTTATATTGCAGAATGAGCATTCTATTAAGTCAAATCTATCATGAAATCTTTGTATATAAGATTTGAAATAGCCATGTTCTAGTTTCAGCTGTATTATAGATGAGAATATTTTCTTTTTACATTTAATTGAACAAGATTTTCACTTGAGTTTTATTTCAAATCTTGAATAATGTATACTCTTCTTTTATTTCTACCAGCTTTTATTTCACTTATCTAAACAAGATTCTTTTATTTTTCTCTTTATAAAAGATCAGGATATAATTTTTTGAATAAATCTGCTTAATTCTGCACTCTTTTTTGCAGCTGAATCAGTCAATTCATTGTCATGAATATTCATATAAGCAGGAACTTAGTGCAGATGAATTATCAGCTTTGATATTCTTCTCTTTTGAATTTTTAAAACAGAGTTTAAGATCAGTTCAAGATTCATTTGATCATTATGAATCTGACTATTTCTAAGTCTTTTTAAAGTAGCTTGACTATCAGAGAATATTCATATCTCTTTCAAACTATTTTCTTTTTTATAAGATTTTATTTCAATGAGTTTGAAAGATTTCACTATTATAAATAGTTCAGCATCAAAGACTTCAGATTCACAGCTTAGATTTCAGAAATCTGAGATAACATTGATATTATCTTCAGTATAAGCAATGCCTGTGTCTAATCTATTCAAATTCTCATTTTTTAAGTCATCTGAATAAATCAAAATAGAGTCTCTTATATTAATTGTAGAAATTGTCTTCAAATACTGTTCATATTCTTTCTCTTTTGATAGTTCACTTATTTATAAGTCTATAAGAGATTCAAGCTTTTCTCTTCAGAGAGATAACTTCTCATAATCAACTTTTTTAACATTTAAAGAAGAAAATTGATTTTTAATCAGAGAGTATAGTCTGTACAGTTAAGAAGACATTTTCTTTGAAGAATTATTTTCATTTCAATTCAGAAATCTATTTCAATTCAGTTCATTTTTAGAGTTAATTGATGAGAATGAAGAAGAGACTCTTTCTCTGATTATATAATTTAAGCTCATCTTTATAACTCTCAGAGTATAGTTCATACAGACCTTTTCAAATCTAATAGTAGAAGAAGAAATTGAAGCTTCAATTTCCATTACTTTAATAGAAGATGATTTAAATGCTCTCAGAATTCTTCTCAAGACTCTGTTTTACAGACTTTGAAAGAGTTCAGTGAAATTCTCTTGATTGTTTCATCAAACTTGAACTTCATAATCAGCTACTGATGTAATACAGGCTATATATAACTGTCTCATAGCCTGGAAGAATAGACCTCTCTCTGTATTTGATAGTCTGCTTATATTGTTCAATAATCTTTCTGTCTTGACAGTTCTTTGTTGAATATGATATTTAAAATTCAACTTAGAGTTTAATCATACTTCTAATCATTTGATATTTACACTGGGTTTAATCTCTCTATTTAAAAGAGTTAGAGATAGTTCTTTCTCATTGAATCTAGAAAAGAAATGAATTAACTCAGTTTTATTCATATTAAATTGAATTTAATTGATATCTGCTTTAACAAAGATTTTCTTTACAGCTTCTTCAATCACTTTCAAATTCTCTTTGATAGTTTTTGAGCTGTAGACTAGATCAATATCATTCACATAACTCAGAGATTACACTATTCTCATATTTCTATTTTTGAATAGATATGCAGTGTATATTGCAAATAAAATGATTGAGATTGAAGATTCTTACAGTACTTCTATTTTTATCTCAGTCTTGTCTTATTTCATTCTATCAAAGAAAAGTTGTATAATTCTTTTAAATATAAAACAGTGAACTCATTTTATTAGAGAAAGTGATAGTTTTAACATCTTCAATATCTGAATTAACTTTGACATTGAAACATGATCAAATGCTTTTTTTATATCAATAAAAACTGCAGTTGAGATCAGATCTTCATACTTTGCTATTTAAATATCATGAATAACTGAGAGAACAGTGTCAATTGCAGAACACTGTTTTCTATCTGTCATTTATTCACTGAATAAAAGAAAATTTCTGATAGAGCTTATAAAAGATAGTGAAGTAGCTATTATCTTTTCTAAAATCTTTTCTAGACAGTTCAATAGAGATATTACTGTATATAACTTAAGAATTGAAGTTTTTCTATTAGATTTTATAAGAATCACTTCAGTGACTTCTCTCCAGCATTCAGAATGATATTCATTTTTCAAGAGATTGAAAAAGAGCTGAAAATATTCATTCTTTAAGTAGAAGTATATATTTTGAATAATTAAGTGATTAATTGAATCAGGCTCTGCAGCAGTCTTAACTGAACTTAAGAAGATAGCTGAGTCTAATTTATCTTAAGTAAGATCAGGTCATTCTCAGTCATTTTAATCAATATAGTTAAGAAGTGATATATTCTCTTTCTCTGAATCTGAATCTGATGAGTTTTGAAAGAGAGTTCTTATAGAAGCTTGATATTTTTTCTCAAAAGAGTTTGCTGTATATGATTCATTCTGAAACTCATATTCTAAGATTGAAAGTTTTGCTACACTTCTTGTTTTAGTATAGTTAAAAACTGTAAAAACTGCTTTTTCTTATACTTCTTTAAGAAATATATTTCAGCAGTCTGTTTTAGCTTTTTTAATATCTGAAAAATATTTATTTCTGACAGCTTTGAACTCTTTATCAGAAATTATATTATTCTTTCAATATCTTCTAGCAGTAGTCAATTATTTTCTTTTAAATATGATATTCTCATTCTATCAAGATTTTGAATACTCAGAAGACTTTCTCTTTGAAATATTATCTTTAACACTTACTAGAATAATAGATGTAATGAGCTTCACTCTATTCTTAAGTATTTCATTTAAGATATCTTAATCAGGATTTCAATACAACTCACTCTGTTTTTCAGATTTTAACAGTTTTATACTTTCTTCAACTGTCTTTCAGTCAGCTTTTTCAAAGTCAAACTGATTAGAGAGAAGAGAATTTTCACTCATTTATTTCTCACTCAGTTCAATATTAAATTAAATAATCTCATGACCTGATTCTGATGTCTCATTTCAATTAATAAATCAGTTTACAAGTCTTTTTTCTATTAGATTTTATAATATCAAGATTAGATCTATAATAGATTTCTGTTTCATGTCTTTTCTAAAGAATGTTTATTGATCAGACTTGTTAACTAAATCTATTGAATACTCAAAGATTTATTCAATCAGATTATCAGCTCTTACTACTCTTTTATATTCTTAATTTCATCAGAAATGATGTGTATTAAAATCTTCAATAATTATAGAGTTTCTTGATGAAGTTATATTCAGAAACTCTCTATTAATTATTCAGATATTACTATTTTTCTTCAATGACTTTTCATTATAGATATTTATAAGCTGTATAGTATCAAACTCATTCTCTTTATCTATAATATCATTCACCAGAATATCAGAGTCAGATATGATATCAAATCTTAGATCAAATTGATATCTTGATCTCTTTCTTTCATAGATCACTACTCTTGACTTTATCTCAGACTTTTGAGGTAAAAATCAGTAGTAGCTTAAATGAGAAATGATATATTTTTACTCAGCATCAAAATTCAGCTTCTAAAGCAGTATAAAATCAACTTTTTATTCAAATGCAATTTGAAGATAAGAATAAAGATAATTTGAGTTTCTATTCACATTATTTTGAATAAATGTGATTTTTGAAGAGTTTTTAAACTTTTTTTGTTATTTTTATTGTATATTCATACTAAAAGAGAGTAGAGTAGAATCTAATTACTATTATCAGATAGTAGATTATAACTATTCTGAAAAGTAGAAATCTCAACTGCTTACATTATATCTAGTTTATCACTAGAGTCATTTCTCAATTCTCTAAACTTAACAGAAGTTTGAGCATTCAAATTCTGTTTATATTTAGCTGAAGAATTTAAGTTTGAAGATTTATATAGTTGAGAGTTTCTTCTTTTTAAGCTTGTAGTTGTAAGTTTACTGATTTAACTATTCTCTTCAGTTCTAGATTTGCTTTGAGCTTCATCTTTTCTTCAGTTCTTTTGAGTTCTTGAAGCAAATATACATTCTTTTGAACTAGATACATGTTTTTCTTTACAATTAGAGTATTTAAGCAGAGTGTGTTGATATATTTCATCTCTTTTTAAGCATGTTTCACATTTATACTCACTAGTTTTATGATCTCTGACACAGAATGCACATTTTGAGTCTCTGAAATAGAAGATTGCAAAGTGTTCATATCTTTAACAGTTTGAACACTGTGTTTGAGCTTTGAGATTCATTCTTGAGTCTTTGTATTTATAAACTCTCATTTTCAAATATACTACTCTTACTTCAGAGATCTTTGACTGTTCAAGTATCTTTCTATATACTAGAACAGAGACATTTCTTGTGCTTTATCTGAACTTAATTGAATTTAGTTATACAGACTCTTTTCTCAGTTGAATAGAGTTGTATTCTTCTAATTCATTTTTGAGAAGTAGTATTTCTTCTTCACAGTCAAAAATTTCAACTGAAACATTATAAAGAATGAATTTGTCTCACTTTTTATCTCTCTTAGATAGAATTATTGTGTTTAATAAAGATTCTACTGCTGATTTTCAGAGATTCTTATTCTGAATAAGGAATTCTGCACTGAATTCAGACATTGTAGTCAGAATGATAGAGTTTTCAAAGAAGAATGACTCAATTGAATCTATAACTGATTTTTGAACTTCAATATCAGTCATTAACTGAGAAAAGAACTGCTGATTAATTTCATTTCTAATTCTGAAAATAAGATTTGAGTTTAGCTTGATTCTTTGTAATATGTTCTGATTTGAGATTTTGAGAATAAGTCTTCTATTTCTGAAGATTTGAAAGTTTTTCTTCTTTTATATTTTTTTCTTCACTTTTCTATTAATAGAAGTATGAGCATTATTCTTTTCAGTTTTCTCAGGATTTTGAGCATGTTTTGAGATAGCAGGTTTAGAGAAAGCAGATTCAGCTGCTTGAGCATATGTTTTCTTCTAATTCAAAGAAGAAGAAGAAGTAGAAAAAGAGAAAGAAGAGTAAGATAAGAAGTCAGTGATTGTACTAGAAATTTTCAATGTTTTTTGAACTGTGTTTGAAATTTCAAGTTTGAACTTAATCATTTTCTGTAGTTGTCTAGTCTGAGTATGAAGAATTAACAGAACTTCTTCATTCATCTTACTCAGATACTGCTTTTCAAGAATCTTGCTTACTTTTTCAAGTTTCTGTATTTCAAGAACTTATTATTTCTCTATTTCTTCTTTCTTTCTTCTCTTCAGAATTTCAATCTCAGAAATAGTATTTGAGAAAGCATCTTTTTCCATATCAACTAAGTGTATTTTTAAACTCATTATTCTCACTCAATGAAAAGTTGATCAGACTGTTTCAATTAAGAGATTTCTAAGTCTGTTTTCAATTGAAAAGTTGATCAGACTGTTTCAAAAGAACAATAAATAACTTTTGTATATAAAACATCTGGTTTTTTTCACACTAGTTCAGTAACTAGATTAGATTTTTGAAGAGAATCTAATAAACTAAAATTAATTTTTAAGATAAATTAATAAAATCTTTACAATCTCTTTCTTGAAATATAGTAAGAAAAAGTATGATATCAATTGATAATAAATCAGATGATATGACAGTTTTTGAGAGAAAAACTGACAAAAAATAAATCAATTTTTTGCAGAGAAATTGATTAAAACTATTCAATTTTATTCTAAATTATCCAATTCTTCTCACACAACAAGTGTGCAACTCAAATTCATTAATAGAGAGTGTAAAAAAGAATTAAGTATTAATAAAAGCTCTTCAGTCAATGAAAAAGTAATTCATACTTAAAAGAATGTGAAATTATAATAGCAAAGAACTCTGTTTTTAATTCTTTGTAAGAATATTGTATAAAATTCAGAGAAAAACATCTTACTTTTTCAAGAGAAGTAAAAAGCTATTTCTAAGATCTTTTTTTTTTGTATTAACTGCTGCAGAAGAATGAGATAGAAACTACTAGAATATACACTACTGTATACTCTCTATCAAGACTTTCCCTCTTCAGAGTCTTAATATTTTAGAGAATATAAGTCTGTTTCTATATAATAATATAAATATTGTCAGCAGAATGTAGAGAAACTGGTTATTTATATCTCAAAATAGAAGACTTTGTCAATGATTATATCAATATAGAGTTAACTCTCAAATTCAATAGAAATCAAGTATTGCTGTTCTCAATCTCTTACAGAATCTATTAAATATTGAGATATTAAAACTAGATTTAATATATCTCACTGTGCAGTGATCAAAGACTCAGTCAGATCTTGATATATACTGATTTTATAGTTGTTGATGTGCTGTTGACTCATTGTTCACTGAGTATGTATTGAATGCTGTTGTCAAGGTATCTTTTTGTGTTTTCCTGCCGGGGATGAGTCAGATTGAGAAGGGTGATATGAGGGTGGGACTTGGTGTTGATATTTTGAAACATCAAAGATGGACAGGGTTTTCGCGGAGGTCACTTCTCAGATATCTTCACAATTACAGATCAGAGATCTTTCAAAATCAAGAAGATTGATGCATATGACTAGGTCTCTTCACCTTACAATTTATATGGCAATTTGGCCCGGGATTGTGGTGTGATAGAAGTGAATGAGGGATAATCCCACACAGGAGTTTTGAACAATATCTGGTTCATGTTTGACTGAATAACTTCATCATCAGACAGAGTATGCGGTTGGTGATGAGGTCAAAATGCTTATATGATTGTAGGACTTTTCAATGGATCTATCAGCAGGTTCTTATTTGACAAATCAAGTGAGTTTGTGATGAAGTGGTTCCTGCTTTAATAGAAGATAATTTAAATACTTTCAGAATTCTTCTCAATACTCAGTTTTGCAGACTTTGAAATAGTTCAGTGAAATTATCTTGATTATTTCATCAAACTTGAACTTTATAATTGATTACTGAGTTGATACAGACTATATATAACTATCTCATAGTCTGAAAGAAAAAATCTCTCTCAGTATTTAACAGTCTAATTACATTATTCAGCAGTCTCTCTCTCTTGATAATTCTTTATTAAATATGATATTTAAATTTCAACTTGAAGTTTAATTATACTTCTAGTCATTTGATATTTAAACTGAGTTTAATCTCTTTATTTAAAAGAGTTAGACTTAGTTTTTTCTCATTGAATCTGGAAAAAAAGTGAATTAGCTCAGTTTTATTCATATTAAAGTAAATTAGATTGATATCTACTCTAATAAAGATTTTCTTTACTGCTTTTTCAGTAACTTTTAAATTCTCTTTAATTGTCTTTGAACTGTAGACTAGATTAATATTATTTATATAGCTTGAAAATCTCACTATTTTTATATCTCTATTCTTGACTAGATATGCAGTGAATATTATAAATTAAATAGATGAGATTGAAAAATTCTTATAATACTTCTATTTTTATCTCAGTTTTATCTTATTTCATTTCATCAAAGAATAGTTGTATAATTCTTTTAGATATAAAACAGTTAACTCATTTTATTAGAGAATGTGACAGTTTTAACATCTTCAAAGTTTGAATCATCTTTGACTTTGAAATATATTCAAATGCATCTATTATATTAATAAAAACTGCAGTTGAGATCAGGCATTCATAGACTGATCACTGAGATCATGAATTTCATGTTTAATTTCATTTGACCTGATCTCATACATTTCTTAATATGAATCTCAGTGAGACTAATCATTAAAAAAACATACAAAGTAACTATTCATCAGATCTCAAAATGAGATTATGACTTTAAAAAAATAAGTAAGTGATCTCATTTAATCTCATTTAGTTTAATTCTTGACATAAAGTTACTATTTTTAGACATTTTAAGGTTTTGTTTAGACTATTTTTAATTTTTTAAAAAGTAACACTTTTTGATAGTACTTAAATAAGATTTAAACTCATTTAAAGCAATAAAAAGTATTTAAACTGAGAAGTGAAAATCATGATCTCATTTGAAAAATGTGATAAGAGTAGACAGTAAGTCTCACTGAAACAGTATGAGATTACTATCTAATCTTAAAACTGTGTAATGAAATCAATCAAATTGATAATAAGATTATTAAATATTTTACTTCTGATTTCAGATATAATTATACAGTCAGTCTAGACTTTCATACTTTGCTATTTAAATATTATAAATAACTGAAAAAACAGTGTGAATTATAGAACATTGTTTTCTATCTCTCATTTATTTATTAAAAAGATGTGAATTACTAATAGAGTGTATAAAAGATAGTCTAGTAGCCACTATCTTTTCTAAAATCTTTTTCAGACAGTTCATTAGAGATATTACTCTATATAATCATTTCAAAAACAATCACTTCATCACAAACTCACTCAATTTTTCGAATAAGAACCTGCTGATAGATTCATCAAAAAGCCCTCAATCATACAAGCATTTTGACCCCATCGCCGACTGCATACCCCGTGTAGTGGTGGAGTTATCCAGCCAAACATGAACCAGATGTCATTCAGAACTCCTGCGTGGGATTATCCCTCATTCTCCTCTATCACACCACAACCCCGGGCCAAATTGCCATACAAATTGTAAGGTGAAGAGACCTAGCCATATGCACCAATCATCTCAATCTTGGAAGATTCTCAATCTGTAGTTGTGAAGATATCTGAGGAGCGACCTCCGCGAAAACCCTGTCCATCTTTGATGTTTCAAAACACCAACGCCAAGTCTCACCCTTGTACCGCCCTTCTCAATCTGGCCCATCCTCAGCAGAAAAATACAAAAAGATATCTCAGTAATAATATCAAGCATATAATCAACAGTCACTTCTGAAGTGCAATCTCTGCAGTCTGTCTTCAGTGTATCTAGACATTAACACCAAGTCTCACTCTCATATCACCACTCTCAATCTGACCCATTCTCAATATAAAAGTACAAAAAGATACCTCAGCAACTGTACTCAATACATAATCAGCAGATACAATAACTATAAAATCAGTATACTTCAAGATCTGACTGAGCCTTTAATCCCTGCACAGTGAGATATATTAAATCTAGTTTTAATATCTTAATATTCAATAGATTCTGTAAGAGATTAAGAACAGCAATACTAGGTTTCTATTGAATTTGAGAATTAACTCTATATTGATATAATCACTGACAAAGTCTTCTATTTTAAGATATAAATAACCAGTTTCTCTACATCCTGCTGACAATATTTATATTATCATATAGAAACAGACTTATATTCTCTATAATATTAAGACTCTGAAGAGAGAAAGTCTTGATAGAGAGTATACAGTAGTGCATATCTTAGCAGTTTCAATCTCATTCTTCTGCAGCAGTTAATGCAAAAAAAAGATCTTAGAAATAGTTTTTTACTTCTCTTGAAAAAGTAAGATGTTTTTCTCTGAGTTTTACACAATATTCTTACAAAGAATTAAAAATGGAGTTATTTTCTATCATAATTTCATATTCTTTTAAGTAAGAATTACTTTTTCAGTGACTGAAGAGCTTTCATTAATACTTAAATCTTTTTTACACTCTTTATTAACTGATTTGAGTTGCACACTTATTGTGTGAGAAGAATTGAATGATTTAGAATAAAATTGAATAGTTTTAATCAATTTCTCTGCAAAAAATTGATTTATTTTTTATCAGTTTTTCTCTCAAAAACTGTCATATCATCTGATTTATTATCAATTGATATCATACTTTTTCTCACTGTATCCCAAGAAAGAGATTGTAAAGATTTTATTGATTTATCTCAAAAATCAATTTTAGTTTATTAGATTCTCTTCAAAAATCTAACCTAGTTACTGAACTAGTGTGAAAAAAATCAGGTGTTTTATACATAAAAGTCTTTTATTCTTCTTTTGAAACAGTCTGATCAACTTTTTAATTGAAAACAGACTTAGAAATATCTCAATTGAAACAGTCTGACTAACTTTTCATTGAGTGAAAACAATGAGTTCAAAAATACACTCAGTTGATGTGAAAAAAGATGCTTTCTCAAACACTATTTCTGAGATTGAAATTCTGAAGAGAAGAAAGAAAGAAGAAATAGAGAAATAACAAGTTCTTGAAATACAGAAACTTGAAAAAGTAAGCAAGATTCTTGAAAAGCAGTGTCTGAGTGAGATGAATGAAGAAGTTCTGTTAATTCTTCATGCTCAGACTAGATAACTACAGAAGATGATCAAGTTCAAACTTGGAATCTCAAACACAGTTCAAAAAACATTGAAAATTTCTAGTACAATCACTGACTCTTCATTCTGCTCTTCTTCTTTCTTTTTTTCTACTTCTTCTTCTTCTTTGAATCAGAAGAAAACATATGCTCAAGCAGCTGAATCTGCTGTCTCTAAACCTGCTGCCTCAAAATCTGCTTAAAATCCTGAGAAAACTGAGAAGAATACTGCTCATGTCTCTATTCATAGAAAAGTGAAAAAGAAAATGCAAAAAGAGAAAAACTTTCAAATCTTCAGAAATAGAAGACTTATTCTTAAAGTCTTAAATCAGAACATTCTGCAAAGAAACAAGCTAAACTCAAATCTCATTTTCAGAATCAGAAATGAAATTAATCAGCAGTTCTTTTCTCAGTTGATGACTGATATTGAAGTTCAAAAATCAGTTATAGCTTCAATTGAGTCATCATTCTTTGAAAACTTCATTATTCTGACTACAATCCCTGAATTCAGTGCTGAATTCCTAATTCAGAATGAGAATCTCTGAAAGTCAGCAGTAGAATCTTTGCTAAACACAACAATTCTATGTGAAAGAGATGAAAAGTGAGACAAATTCATTCTTTATAATATTTCAGTTGAAATTTTTAACTGTGAAGAAGAAATACTACTTCTCAAAAATGAATTGAAAGAATACAACTCTATTCAACTGAGAAAGAAGCCTGTATAACTAAATTCAATTAAGTTCAGATAAAGCAGGAGAAATGTCTCTGTTCTAGTATATATAAAAACACTTGAACAGTCAAAGATCTCTGAAGTAAGAGTAGCAGATTTGAAAATGAGAGTTCATGAATACAAAGACTCAAGAATGAATCTCAAAACTCAAACACAGTGTTCAAACTGTCAAAGATATGAACACTTTGCAATCTCATGTTTTAGAGACTCAAAATGTGCATTCTGTGCCAGAGATCACAAAACTAGTGAGCATAAATGTGAAACATGCTCAAAAAGAGATTAAATTTGTCAATATACTCTGCTTAAGTGCTCTAATTGTAAAGAAAAACATGCATCTAGCTTAAAAGAATGTATGTTTGCTTCTAGAACTCAAAAGAACTGGAGAAAAGAGAAAGCTCAAAGTCAATCTAGAACTGAAGAGAAGAGTCAAGTCAGCAGACTTACAACTGCAAGCTCAAAAAGAAGAAACTCTCAACTATCTAAATCTTCAAACTTCAATTCTTCAGCTAAATGTAAACAGAGTTTGAATCCTCAAACTTCTGTTAAGATTTGAGAATTGAGAAATGACTCTGATGATAAACTAGATATAATGCAAGTAGTTGAGATCCCTACTTTTCAAAATAGTTATAATCTACTATCTGATGATAGTGACTAGATCCTACTCTATCTCTACTCTCTTTTAGTATGAATATACAATAAAAACAACAAAAGAAGTTTAAAAACTCTTCAAAAATCACATTTATTCAAAATAATGTGAATAGAAACTCAAATTGTATTTATTCTTATCTTCAAATTATATTTGAACAAAAAGTTGATTTTATACTACTTCAGAAACTGAATTTTGATGCTGAGCAAAATTACATCATTTCTCATTCAAGCTACTACTGCTTTCTATTTCAAAAGTCTGAGATAAAGTCAAGAGTAGTGATCTATGAAAGAAAGAGATCAAGATATTAATTTAATCTAAGATTTAATATCATGTCTGACCCTGATATTCTGGTGGGTGATATTATAGATAAAGAAAATGAGTTTGATACTATACAGCTCATAAATATCTATAATGAAAAGTCATTGAAGAAAAATAACAATATCTGAACAATTGATAGAAGATTTCTGAATATAACTTTATCAAGAAACTCTATAATTGCAGAAGATTTCAATGCACATCATTTCTGATAAAATTCAGAATGTAAGAGAGTAGTGAGAGCTGATAATCTGATTGAATGAATCTTTGAGCATTCAATAGATTTAATTAATAAGTCTGATCAACAAACATTCTTTAGAAAAGATATGAAACAGAAATCTATTATAGATCTAATCTTCATATCATAAAATCTAATGAAAAGAAGACTTGTAAACTGGTTTATTGACTCAAATGAGACATCAGAATCAGATCATGAGATTATTCAATTTAAGATTGAACTGAGTGAAAAACAAATGAGTGAAAATCCTCTTCTCTCTAATCAGTTTAATTTTGAAAAAGCTGATTGAAAAGCAGTTGAAGAAAGTATAAAACTGTTAAAATCTGAAAGATAGAATAAGCTATATTGAAATTCTGGTCAAGATATCTCAAATGAAATGCTTAAGAATAGAGTGAAGCTTATTACATCTATTATTCTAACAAGTGTTAGAGATACTATTTCACAGAGAAAATCTTCTGAGTATTTAAAATCTTGATGAAATGAGAATATCTCATCTAAAAGAGAAGAATTAGCTACTGCTAGAAGAGATTGAAAGAATGATGTAATATCTGATAAAGAGTTCAAAACTGTCAGAAATGAATATTTTTCAGATATTAAAAAAGCTAAAACAGACTGCTGGAATAAATTTCTTGAAGAAGTACAAGAGAAGAAAGTTTTTAAAGCTTTTAACTATACTAAAACAAGAAGTGTAGCAAAACTTCCAGCCTTAGAATATAAGTTTCAGAATGAATTATATACAGCAAACTCTTTTGAGAAAAAATGTCAAGCTTTCATGAGAATTCTCTTTCAGAACTCATCAGATTCAGATTCAGATTCAGAGAAAGAGAATATATCACTTTGCAACTATATTGATGAAAATGACTGAGAATTGCCTAATCTTACATAAGATGAATTAGAGTCAGCTATCTTCTCAAGTTCTGTTAAAACTGCTGCAGGGCCTGATTCAATTAATCACTTGATTATTCAAAATATATATTCCTACTTAAAGAATGAATATTTTGAGCTCTTTTTCAATCTCTTGAAAAATGAATATTATTCTGAATGCTGGAGAGAAGCCACTGAAGTGATTCTTACAAAACCTAATAGAAAAACTTCAATTCCTAAGTCATATAGAGTAATATCTCTATTAAACTGTCTAGAAAAGATTTTGAAAAAGATAATAGATACTCAACTATCTTTTATAAGCTCTATTAATAACTCTCTTTTATTCAGTGAATAAATGAGAGATAGAAAACAGTGTTCTGCAATTGACACTGTTTTCTCAGTTATTCATATTATTTAAATAGCAAAGCATGAAGATATGATCTCAACTGCAGTTTTTATTGATATAAAAAAAGCATTTGATCATGTTTCAATGTCAAAGTTAATTCAGATATTGAAGATGTTAAAACTGTCACTTTCTCTAATAAAATGAGTTCACTGTTTTATATTTAAAAGAATTATACAACTTTTCTTTGATAGAATGAAATAAGACAAGACTGAGATAAAAATAGAAGTACTGTAAGAATCTTTAATCTCAATCATTTTATTTGCAATATACACTGCATATCTATTCAAAAATAGAAATATGAGAATAGTGCAATCTCTGAGTTATATAAATGATATTGATCTAGTCTACAGCTCAAAAACTATCAAAGAGAATTTGAAAGTGATTGAAGAAGCTGTAAAGAAAATCTTTGTTAAAGCAGATATCAATTAAATTCAATTTAATATGAATAAAACTGAGTTAATTCATTTCTTTTCTAGATTCAATGAGAAAGAACTATCTCTAACTCTTTTAAATAGAGAGATTAAACCCAGTGTAAATATCAAATGATTAGAAGTATGATTAAACTCTAAGTTGAATTTTAAATATCATATTCAACAAAGAACTGTCAAGACAGAAAGATTATTGAACAATATAAGCAGACTATCAAATACAGAGAGAGATCTATTCTTCCAGGCTATGAGACAGTTATATATGACCTGTATTACATCAGTAGCTGATTATAAAGTTCAAGTTTGATGAAATAATCAAGAGAATTTCACTGAACTCTTTCAAAGTCTGTAAAACAGAGTCTTGAGAAGAATTCTGAGAGCATTTAAATCATCTTCTATTAAAGCAATGAAAATTGAAGCTTCAATTTCTTCTTCTGCTATTAGATTTAAAAAGATCTGTATGAACTATACTCTGAGAGTTATAAAGATGAGCTTAAATTATATAATCAGATAAAGAGTCTCTTCTTCATTCTCATCAATTCACTCTAAAAATGAACTGAATTGAAATAGATTTCTGAATTGAAATGAAAATAATTCTTCAAAGAAAATGTCTTCTTAACTGTACAGACTATACTCTCTGATTAAAAATCAATTTTCTTCTTTAAATATTAAAAAAGTTGATTATGAGAAGTTATCTCTCTGAAGAGAAAAGCTTGAATCTCTTATAGACTTATAAATAAGTGAACTATCAAAAGAGAAAGAATATGAACAGTATTTGAAGAGAATTTCTACAATTAATATAAAAGACTCTATTTTAATTTATTCAGATGACTTAAAAAATGAGAATTTGAATAGATTAGACACAGGCATTGCTTATACTGAAGATAATATTAATTTTATCTCAGATTTCTGAAATTTAGACTGTGAATCTGAAGTCTTTAATACTGAACTATTTACAATAGTAAAAGCTTTCAAACTCATTGAAATAAAATCTCATAAAAGAGGAAATGATTTGAAAGAGACAAGAACATTCTCTGATAGTCAAGCTGCTTCAAAAAGACTTAGAAATAGTCAGATTCATAATGATCAAATGAATCTTGAACTAATTTTAAACTCTGTTTTGAAAATTCAAAAGAGAAGATCATTAAAACTGATAATTCATCTGCATTGAGTTCCTGCTCATATGAATATTCATGGCAATGAATTGGCTGATTCAGCTGTAAAAAAGGGTTCAGAATTAAGCAGATCTATTCAAAAAACAGTGTCCTGGTCTTTCATAAAGAGAAAGATAAAAGAATCTTGTTTAAACAAGTGAAATGAAAGCTGGCAGAAACAAAAGAAGAGTATACATTATTCAAGATTTAAGACAAAACCAAAGTGGAAATCTTGTTCAATTAAATGTAAAAAGAAAATATTCTCATCTATAATTCAGCTGAAACTAGGACATGATTATTTCAAATCTTATATACAAAGATTTGATGATAGATTTGATTCAACAGAGTGCTCATTCTGCAATGTGAATGAAAATTCTGAGCATATTATAATGCATTGTGCATTATACAATAGTCTAAGAGTCAGATTAAAGAAGAAGTATGATTTAAATTAATTAAATATGAGGTTCTTATTCTCAACTGAGACAGGAATTAAATTATTATTATTATTATTATTATTCTTTCATTATACTCATATGCAAGCGGAGCTTATGATGAGTCCTTGCGTGATGTTAAATACAGGCCAAGTGTTGGTTATACAGGAGGAAATACAGGTGTTGAGACCACGCCAAGATAACAAGAACATAGAAAATACAAAGAAGTGACAATTAGATACATGCGATAATAACTTCCCAGCCCAGGAACATAGAGCAATTTTATTGGAGTGACTTGTACACCTCTGTATTTATTAGAAACCTGAGGTGCTTGAGTTCCGGATTTAATGTATCCCCTGCGGGTTTCGAACTCACACGCCTTGGTTTCCCACGCCAAGGCGCTACCGGGTGGCCGCATTAACCATTCGGCCACCGGGGCACAGGAATTAAATACTTAATAGACTTTCTATCAGAAACTCAAGCAGCTATAAGAAAATGACTGCATTCAAAAATATCTGAATATGAAGAGATGAAAATTAATCAGATATAGTCTGTTAAAACAGCTATACTTTATCTTTTAATATTTTTATTTTATTATAGTTTTTCTATACTTTACTTTGTCTTTTCTGTTCTTTTCTATCTATTTATTTAATGTGTCTATCTTTAAGACTTCGTTCTCTTTTCTTTTGTCATGATATTTTCAAATAGTTTCAAAGTATCAGAAGGTGTTAAAATACTGTAATTTGTAAACAGTTTTTGTATTCTGAGCTGGAATTTTCTGATTTTACATATCTGAAATTGATAAATGTATAATAGTTAACTTTATAAATATTAAAAAAAACCTGAGAAATAAAAGTTCTTAAATAGATGTTATAGTCTCTGACTGCATACATCTATAATTGAAGAATAATAATAATAATAATAATTAAGCTTGCTAGATACTTTCAAATTCTTCTTATACATCTTATATTCTCATCTATGTATTCAGTGAATAGAGAGTTGTATCTCAGTTCATACTTTAAAAGATGTCAGTGAAGACTCTTCAGTGCGTTCAAAAATTTTAATTAATGTTGAAGATGTAGTAATTATTATGATTGCAGCTTGTATTACTTTCTCTCAAAGACCTCTCTTCAGATTATTATTAAATAGTAGACTTCTTATCTTTTTAGTAATAATACAACTGATGTATTCTGCAGAATCATTTGATTGCCGTGTAGTAGAAGTGATTATCTCATATACTATTCTCATAATCTTATAATAGATCTTAAGATCTTGACTTTTGAATTCTCTTTCTCTATTTCAGTGCAGAGTTTGAACTCATCACTGTGTAGTTATCTCTATATCTATTATAAAATTCAGTAACTTTGCAGTTGATTCTTCTTTATATATCAATGAATATTTTGAGCTCTTTTTCAATCTCTTCAAAAATGAATATCATTCTGAATGCTGAAGAGAAGCCACTGAAGTGATTCTTATAAAATCTAATAGAAAAACTTCAATTTCTAAGTTATATAGAGTAATATCTCTATTGAACTGTCTAGAAAAGGTTTTAGAAAAGATAATAGCTACTCAACTATCTTTTATAAGCTCTATTAGTAATTCTCTTTTATTCAGTGAATAAATAAGAGATAGAAAACAGTGTTCTGCAATTAACACTGTTCTCTCAGTTGTTCATAATATTCAAATAGCAAAGCATGAAGATCTGGTCTCAACTGCAGTTTTTATTGATATAAAAGAAGCATTTGATTATGTTTAAATGTCAAAGTTAATTCAGACTTTGAAGGTGTTAAAACTGTCACTTTCTCTTGTGATTCAAAGATTGCTTGAGCCAGCGTACGATTACAGGCGTACGCCGGCTTCTTATATATTATACGCTAAATTAATTAGTGGCCGCTGTGGCCTCTTTACATTTGTAAGCAAGTTCAGAAGCAGCCGCGTTATTATCTGACAGTTGTACATTCTTCTGAACCACATTCTCTCTCATCAGATTCAGTCACACTCACATGATAATGATATTCATTCTAGCGTCATGCGGATTAGTGTGTCACTAGTGTTCACAATCTTGTGATCTATTTCTGATTCAGCTAGCATCTCACATACATTCTTATAAAGAAACTTTCACTATATTATATTACTTATTCACTAACTTTTCTCATTCTTCAATTATCTTCTTCATCATCATCATCATTGAATATCACTATTTCATTCAAGATTTCTACTTCTTCTTATATTCAACTCTTTTCATTTGTTTATCTATCACATTGTATACATTTCTGATAATGTTCTCTCATTTTCATAACAAGTGTTCTCATAGTGCTCATACCAGGCAGTTTGTTACCAGTAAGTGTAACACATTGTGAAATGTGATCAGAACTTGTTTATCTTCTAACAATCATCAGAATGTACTATTATGAATGATACATTTTCTTTATCTTCTTATACATTCTCAACTATTTTCTTCTCAGCAGGTTTCTGATCATGTTTTCTGACACAATTTTGTATAAACACAGATACTGATATGTTTGTTTTTATTCATGTAGAATCTTCACACATTGACAGATTCACATTCATCAATAATACTGAACTCAATATTGAATCATTGATTGAGAACTTGAAGAATATGATAATGAAGAAATTACTTATATTATATGTGACTGAGTCTTCTATGTCTCTTTTTACTTCTTCTATTACTTCTTTTCCTTCTGCTCTCTCTCAATCTTCTACACTTATCTCTGTGTCTGATTCTCCCGCTTCTGCTACCTCTGTTCTTATAACTCTCACTTCTGCTACTTCTGGTTTTACTGTCTCTGCTTTCATTATCAGCTCTTCTCATTTCAAGAAGATGTTGTATAGACTTAATGAATCATATTTCTCAGCATGTACACTTTCACTCTTCTTGTTAACTCTCAGAATAATTTATTGTACAAAGACTGTGTATAACATAACTATCTGAAGCTCAGTCACAGACACTGATTATTACATTCATTTTAAATATTCATGATAAGATAATTATTTATTTATATCAGAGAATCACCTCTCTTCTCAACAGTATTAAGATTATAAGTTTTTTTCTTTTTCATCTTTTCTTTCTGACACTGATTTTTCTGTTCTTAGAAGAAATCATTATGAGTTTTACTGTGTATAAAGTTATGATATTCACAGATATCAAAGAGCTTTTTACAACTGTAAAGTTTAATATCACAGAAATATTCACTCTGATGAATTTCTTCAGAATGATAGATCTGTATCAGTCTATTCTCTAACATCTGTCATTCAACTTCATAATGCAGATAAAAGATATTTATGTTTTCAGAAACAGAAATGCAGATATCATACTCTTTTATATCTGCAGATATGAGACTTATATATCTTATCTGAGATGTTATCATGAGAATGAGCTGTTTATACACTGTATTCTGCTTTCTATATTCTCTCATGTCTCTCTCTCTCTTTCTGAGAAGCCTTGTATGTGTTGTAATTATATGTACAACTCTAAGGCCAGCAGATGTTCATTCAGCAACTGTTTCTATCTCTGATTTTGTAATTTTCATACACTAACAATAATTCTTAGTTGCTTCTGTGTCAGAAATCATTCTAATCAAAGATGATAATATTACTGAGACTACTCTCTTCTGCTCTTAAGCTTCTCTCATCACTTTCTCTTGCTTCTCTGCAGGGAAGATTGTGTATATATTAGATTATAAGCATTTGACTCTGAGTGACTCTCATTATTATTCATCTGATTCTGTATTTTCTTCTTCTTCTATTTCTTTCATCTTCATCTTCTCTGTTCTGACTTCTAATTCTGTGAGTCTCACACTCTTCTTCAATTTTTCTACTCATATATATATGCATTTCTATATTAGCATTTCAGTCAATCTTGTAATAAATGATATTAATGTTATACACAGAGCAGTAGAGAAATCAGAGACATGTGTAGCATTGTTATAAGAGTAGCTTACAGTTCTTGAATTTCTTACAGATCTCAAGTTTTGAGATTTTCTTTATTTTTAATGTTTTTCAGATAATATGGTATTGAAAATAGATTAAACATGTAGCATATGAAAATGAATGAGATACATATAATAATATTTGACTTTTATAGCTAACTCTTACAGTTGATGACTAATTTATTATTTCTTTTCTTTTCTTACACTTTTTCTTTATCTGCTAGTCACTACTCTCACACAATCTCTATATAATACAGTATTCAGTGACTAGATTCAGCAGCTTTCATCTTTTATAATTCTGTCTCACATATTATACTGTCTCTCTTTACTCACTCAGATTACTACAGTGAACAGCTCATTAAAACTAATCTCACTCAATCTTTGAGTGTTCTCAGAGATTGAGATAACTTAGTCTCACATATCTGTGAATGTTTCAGATAGTTCATTCTCTGTGATCTCTGTGATTAAACTAATATAAAAAGTTAAATTCAACTCTGAATCTCTTTTTCTTCTGCAATCTGACTCATGTGCAAGTCTGCTACTTTGAAATCACTCTTTATCATGTTGCATCTGCTGTCTGCAGTGTATTATTATATGACTAACTACAGTCTCATCACTTATTGAAGTGTGATATTTATCTGATTTCTTCATTTCTTCTCATTCTTTTCTTATAATCATGAAAAGATCAGAATAAGTGAGATTATCTGATTCATAAATATCTATGATTTCTCTTACTTCATAAGACTTTTTAATTATAAGTCTCTTCTTTTTCAACACTGATGATAGTGCTGTAGATAATCATAATTCACTCAGATCTTGTATCTTCGCTTTCACAAGTTATGAATTATTTATTAAGTTGTATAAGATTCATCTCTCTGATTCTTTCAATGTGTATGTTTTCAGAGAATGTGATTTGAGTATTTTATATAGCTTAAATCATCTAGATTGAAACTTCTCAGAACTCTCATTGTATACAAGAACTTATATTCTCATCTTAAGACTTGATTTCTTAACTAGTGAGTCTCATATTCTTTTCAATTGAATTGCTCAGTTCAGGAGAAACTTATTAGCTTTTACATATACATGACTGATCTCTTTCAATTTTGATTTCACATCTGTAGCTGTTATATCTGTGACTGTTGCATTCATAACTGCTGTTTTCTCTTTCACCTTTTTTGAAGCATTCTTCAGAATGCACGGATGCAATTCATACAATAGATAGAATGATGAATACTTAGAGACTGCATGCTGCTGAATTCACATAACTAATAGCACCTGACTGAGATATTCATTTTATAATCTTATAGACTTACTCACTAAATATTTCATGAGTATGTTACTTAAGATTTTATTCAAGTGTTTCATCTTCTCATTTATCTGTGAATGATATGATGTTGTTCTACAATGTCTTGTCTGTAACTGACTAATGAAATGCCTCACTGCTTCTCTCACAAGATTCACACTGTTATCAGTTAGAATCTCAGACAGCATTTCATAGTTAACATAGATCTCATTAATAATTATGTAGAAACTTTACTATTATCTTCTCTGTCATCTCTGAAACTGCTTTTGTGACTGATCAGCCAGTAGCATAATCAATAGCAGTGATTATTCATTGATTTTCATTTAATATTCACAGTAATATGTCTATAAGATTCATCTTTCATCATTTAAATAATTGTATTATATACTTCATCTGATGTTGCACTTTCTCACATTCTAATCCTTTCTTAGATTCTTTCATGATCTGATAATTCAGGCACTTGTGTGTATATGTCTGAATGTCCTCAGTCATGCTTGGTCAGTATACTCTTGATTTAAGTATACTCATGAGTTCAGAGCTTTCTAAGTGACTGAATTCCTTGTGTATGTGAGTTATTAAGTCATGTTTAAATGAAGATTTCAGATAGAAAGCTTCTACATATTCTAGATCATGATAAAGCACAACATTGTTATTCAATTTCTTAAGTTTGAAGTTCAGAAGCATCTCTTCTACTACTCTCACAAGACACTTATTATCTGACACCTTGTCATTCTTCAAGTAAGAAATCATTGTATTCACTCATTCTGATTTCTTACACTCTCTCAGTGTGTTTAACATGAACTTTCCTTATGCCTGGTTCACAGAACTCTCACTCATGAAATCAAGTCTGTAACTGATTGCATCAGATATCACAGTATTCAATTGCTTTCAGTATTTGATATGAAGATTATACACTTAAAACTCTGAGATTCAACATACTAAGCATTTGAAAGATTTTATCATTAATTGTAGATAGACAAGGCTTTCATGATTCATAATCATCATTGTTATATATCTATTGTCAATATATCTATTTCATAACACCAGTATGTGCTTGATCACTAGCAATTCCTTTTCATACACTGAGTAATTGAGCTCAGCGCCTGATAGTTTCCTATCATTGTATGTCATCAGATGTAGCTTGCTGTTCTTGCTTATCTGTAGAAGAGTGCCTTCAATAGCTCAATCAGATGCATTTATCTTGATGTAGAAAGGTTTATCACAATCTGGTTAAATAAGCACTGAGAATATTATTATACATTTTCTCAGTGTGAGAAAAGTCTCTTCACACACAGTATTTCAGATAATTGAACAAAATTTCTTCTTTCACAGATTTGCATTCATTTCTCTTAAGAGATCTGAGAGTGATGTAAATATTCATATAAAATTCTTGATAAATCTGCAGTAATATGAGACTAACTCAAGAAACTGTCATACATGATATACATTTCTCAGTCATGATCAATTCACTATGACATTCAATTTCTCTGAGATGAAATATATACAGTCATCACTCACTACATATTCTATAAACTTCAACTCTTTCATTTCAAACACACACTTTGTTGATTTGATATAGAGCTTATACTCTATTATAGTTATAAGCACTTCATCAAGATACTTCAGATATTCATTATATAAGTTTGAAAAGAATAGAATATCATTGAGATATATAAGATATGAGATTTCATTCTGTTTATGAAGAATTGTATTCATCATCATTTGAAAGATGATAGATACATTTGTCAGACTGAATGACATTATCAGGAATTTGAACTTTTCTTATTATGTATTAAACATAATTCACAGAACTGACAGTTCATCTACACAGATCTATCAGTATTCTGAGAGAAGATCAATCTTTGATAGATATCAGGCATTTTCAACTGTATTCAACTGTTGTTGAATTCATAACAGTGAATATCTATTCTTAATTGTAAGCTTATTAAGTGCCTGATAATTTATACACATTCATCACTTCTCATCTGCCTTTTTCATGAATAGAACTGAAAAGCCTCATGTGCTTGATGAGAATTATATAAGATCATATTCTAGAAGGTCTGTGATCTGATGCTTCTGTTCTTCAAGATGTGTTTATGACAGAGAATATGCATTCTGATTAACTGGTTTTATATTCTTCATGTTAATCTCATGTATGAATTCTTGTTTCAGTGACAATTTCAGTGAAAGATCTGTTCAGAAGATCTTTTCATACTTCTTCAGAAGCTTCTTCATACACTTGTTCTCTTATATATTCTTTATCTTGGTTTTCTCCACTTCTGAGTTCTGTATGATATATAGAATACTTTTAAATGAGGTCTTGTAAATCATTCTCTTTGCTTATTAATGTGTAAGCAGATTTAACTCTTCTATATCAGAGATATGAAATGTCCTTCTCATATCAGTTAATAGAATTATATGAATCATTTTCTTTCTATCAGTCAATTATATATAACATGTACATCATTGAATCTGCAGATTGAATCTTTGAAATCAATCAAGTTTGAGAATAAGATTATATTTCATATTCTGCAGCTCTCATGCTCAAATATAGTAAGATTATTCTTCAAAGTGTAAGAGAACTCATACTCTTACAGATAATATTAAATATCAGTTATCAGATAATCTTATACATCAGAGATCTTTCACTCAGCAGACCTCTTTCAGTCTTCAGATTATATAATTATCAATATATTATATAGAAGCTTCTGTGTCTGCTAATACTTTTGTAATCATCTCTCAATTCTTATTCAAGTGTCTCTTATACATTAACATTTCATGTCTCAAGGCATTGAGATAAGTGTTCACTTTATTCTTCTCACTCACATCTCATTCAGAACCCTGCTTTCTCTTAACATTCACAGAATTCAGAGAATTATCTAACACAGATATCTCTTTCACTTTGAAGACTTTTCATAGAATATCAGTAAGTGTCTCTGAACTCACTGATTCTACTAGTTTTTTAACTCTCTTGTTTCTCTTGACTGTACACACTGAGTGCAATCTTTTATATCATGATTTTGACATTTACAGTTGAAGCAAGCTTGATGCTTATAATATCAAGATTTTCACTCAGAGAATTTCTTTTTCAGAGAATTCAGTGCTTTAGTGATGACATTCTGATCTAGATTCATTATATTCAGATGTATAACTTGTATTACAGAAGTCTGATTATCTGTTCTCTGCTGAGATATAATTAATTACAGTATTTTCTGTCATAATTGACTCACTTATTCTCATACAATGAGAATGTTGTACACTTCTTTCATCATATCTGATTACAAGATTAAGTATTTTCATTTCACTCTTAACTTGACTGTAAGATCGTGAATGAAGATCTGTAAATAGAAAGATGTTAAAAGCTCTTTATTTAATACAAGATAGTGTAAGCTGAAGTATGTGAAGTATAATATAAGATTACTCATTTATCTATACTCAGTGAAGTATTTGTAATACTTATCTCATACATTCACTTTCTCAATGTTATGTAAGATTCATTTGAAAAACTCATTTCATGTTTATAAGAATGAATATCACTTCAGATCTGTGAGATTCATCTTTTTATCAGTCATTCATAATGACTTTGCTTTTTCACATAGAAATATGACAGATCTTAAGACTTGTTGAAATTTCATTAATTATCTGTCTGTGAGTTCGCATTCAATTCAATAATATAATTACATCTGACTCAGTCAGCTGATTGCAGCATCATTTTTTCAGTCATTATTAAAGCTTAATAACTCTGACAGATCTTCTGACTTAATATATCTCATACTCAGATTCTCATTCTGCACAGTGATCTTCAATGATATATACACTTCTGAGAAGATTATAAACAATTGTAATGAGATCTTCAGGTTCAACATAGTTATCTGTCTATGTAGACATTTGATCTATCACTGCAGATCTAAGATCTGATTTTCTCTATTCTTATTGATGATGACAATTGTGTCAGTGAGGCTCTTCATAGTAAATGCTTGATTCACAGTGAATATCAATTATTGTTTAACTTTCATCTCAGCCTGTCACTGTGTACACAAGACCTCAATCTCATTTAGAATTCTTGTATACATATGAAGCTTTGATTTCAGTGCAGCAGTTTTAGCTGTTTTTCTTACTATTTCAAGTAAACTCTCTGAGAGGTTCTGCATATCTTTCAGTTCAGATAGCAGAGAAGAGTGTTATTCATATTGACTAGAGAAGACATTCATTTCAGTGATTTCTCATTAATTGTACAATGTCTATCATTATATCACTATATCATTATATGATTTCTGTTATTATTATATCACTTCAGTGATGATTACTCTCTTGTTTTTATTCTTCTTTTGTGTAGAGAGCAGACTTCTTTGAATCTCATTCACTGCTTTCATTTTCTTTCTCACATCTCATCTGTTCGCGTACCATACATGGCATTTGTCTGAGTGTGAAGTTTTCCCTCTACAAGCAAAGCAGCATCAATCAGATACTCTTCTGCTCATCATTCTTCATACACTATCTTTTGAGACATTCTAGAACCACACTGGCATGATAACTACAAATCACTTTGTAGATGAAATTATCATGTTCTGAAGAAGTCTGTACTTCTTAGACTGGCCGCCGGGACCATGAATTTCACATTTGGTCCCATTTGGTCTGGTCTCATACATTTCTTGGCGTGAGTCCCACCAGGACCAAGTCTCAAAAAAATCTGAAAATGGACCATTTCTGAGAGAAATGGCATGAAAAATGACCAGATTTAATTCAAGAACAGTGAAATGAGAGTAATTTTCCAGGATAAAATGTGAAAGATAATTATTCTTTCAAAATCAGAAAGAGACTGAGACTGAAGATCAAAATCAGTCTCATTCAGTTCATTCAGTGATTGCTTATATAATCAGAATTTGGTAACAATTATTGATAATGCTTATGAAACAACTAAATACATTCTTGTGCAAGTTTATTCTTCACTTTCTCATGAAAACTACACTTCTCTGATATACTGTGATCAGAGGTATTAAACTGTCTGATAATTCCATGTTTTACAATCATAAGTTTCTTGATTATTTCTTCTTGTAATTGTTCTCAGCAATAGTGATAAATATCTCAATTTGAGTTGAACTTTCACTTCATTCTCACCTCTGTCAATGAAATTGTCAGAATATCACATGTCATCAGTGCAACAGTTGAATATATACTCTCAACAATTTTTCATAACTCTAGAATTGATTTAGCATGTAAATTCATTGAATCATCTTGAAGATAGTGATCAAATTCAGTTTTACAAGTATGTAGTTTTGCCTGATTTTTGATTGCAATCAATGTATGTAAGTTCTGTTTCAAAGTTAGTATTATAGTTCTATGTGATATGAAGTATTATCAAAAATCATTACTTACTAGAGAATTGTATTTCACTGTCTTCATATCTTGAACATCTGCTCATTTAAATCTCTGATAGTTGGCATTGTAGTAGTCTCAGACTAATTTAATATATGAGTCTCATTTCTTCTCTGTTCAATCTTGAGAAGTGTAGATATTAACTCAATAGAAGAGATCTAGTAGAGCTGCTATAGTATAGTACTCTGCAAAAGATTGTTTCATTTTGCTGTAGTAATATGCCAGTTTATCTCTTACAGTAATAATAGCCTGTGCTATAGCATCATCCCAGACTGAATTTCTTTTTGAGTGATTTAACTGCTTCTTAAGATGAGTAAATAAACTGTTATACACTCATCAGACTGACTGCAGCATTGATGTATAAGTGATTGAGACTGTCTTTATTATCTTATAAAACTGAAACAGTAAATCAATCACATATTTCAACTGAGTTTACTTCATATCAGAAAGTTTCAATATCTGAATCTTTTCTCAATCAGAGTGTTGCACTCAATGATCAATCATCTGACACAATTAAAGAGTCTGAATAGTTATCTTATATATTGAACTTCACTGTATTCTAACATTCTGTATCATATTCAGTGATATGACTGATTTGTTTATTTATTGAATATCATGAAATTATTGTTATTATTTAGAAGAGATACAAATCATATTAGCAATGTTTTGAATCTATAATATTTAAATTATTAGTCAATCTATTCAAAATTAATAGTAGTATTATCAAAAAGTGTTATCAAAAAGCAATATCAAAAAGTGTTATCAAAAAATATTATCTTTTGTAAAATGAATGTAAAAGTTACTTGAGTAATCACTTTCATCTCATTCTCATCTCAAGAACTAGTTATCTCATTATTCTTTATCTCAATGTTAAGATTCTTTATCAGTGTTTGTATCACAAGTTGAACCACATGAGCAATACAGAGAATATGACCTTGTTTATTATTTCAGAAATGCAAAGCCAATTTTTACTTCAAGCTCTTCATCATAGTGTAGTTATTCACAGCATTATCAGTTGTAATTATAAGAAGACTGAGACTAATATCTCAATAGTCATTTTTAATCACAGTTATTAATATCTCTGCTATATAATCCTCAGTATGACTACTGCTCAATGATTCAAATTCAATTAATATCTCTTAATAAGTTCAGTTCTTATCAATGTAATAACATGTAACTCTTATAAATGCAAGATTATTTATACTAGTTCATGCATTCACTGTGAGAGACACTCTTCAATGATTTTTCAACTCTGATTCTAGATATTGCATATTAACTTTGTAGTGTATCTCAAGGTTGAACTGAAGACAGAATTAATGTGAAATATGAAGATTTGAATTAAGCATTTGAAGAAGTGTTCAGAATTCAGAGTTTTCAATTGATCAAAGAGAAAGATTCAGAGATATACACATATGAAGTAATTATTCACAGAAGTTATCAGATGAGAGTTATGAAATCAGAGTACTGATACAGAGTCATTTTCACATGATTTTCTTCAAATTAGAAAGTTAGTATTACTAAAAATCATTATCTGATAGAGTAACTTACCAGCTCAGTAGTAATTTTCTGATTATTTTTCTTTTATTGTCTGTATTCTGATGACTTCAGATATCAGAAAATTCCTTCAGAGCTATGATCAGTTCATGATAAATGTTTCTGAATGAAGTTACAGTGATTGCAGCAGAGAGATGACTCTTCAGTAATCTGCAATGCAATCTGTTGATAATTATTCCATAGTTCATCTCAATGTTTGTGTTGAGTTTTTCATAAATTTCATGACCTGGAATCAGATGTGAAGAATGAAGTAGTCATTTATTATAATTGAAAGAGAGCATTCTGTGTTGAATTGTAAACAACATAGACTTTGTAATTCACAGTGATTTCTTGAAGAGTTTATGAATCTTCAATAGAAGTAAAAGAAGTGAATTCAGAAGACATGATAATAATTTGAGAAAGATAATAATTTATTTTCAATAACTGATCACTGATGTGTATAAGAAGAATTAATATAAGAGAAAATAATCTTATTTCTTAGCTTAGTTATAATTTTAGTACTAACTCAGATTGAATATCATTGATATATAAAAGTAAACAAACAATCTTGATTAATCTCTGTCATATTTCTTGAAATATATTAATATTGTGAAAGAGAGCATTACTAAATTATATTATCAGATAATATCATTAAAAATATATTAATATTGTGAATATCAATGTTGAAAAAATATTGATACTTATACATTATAGTGATTTGTAAATCATGATAGTTAAATATATATATATATATATATATTATTCCTGACTTGATTACAACTTGTACAATAATTTTTAAAAACTCAAAATTAATTTCAATTATTAATAATTATGAACTTATAACTAAACTAACTAATATAAAAAGAAAAAAACTTTTTCTACTCATTATCTTTCTTCTCTTTCTCATTCTTCTTATCATTCTTTATAATTCACTTCTCATTCTTCTTCTTCTTCTTCTTCTCATCTGAGATGATAATCACCTCAAAATCTCCCTCTGCTATCTTCTCAGAGAAGGGTTCTCACTGCTCTCCCTCAGCTAGGTCAATCTATGTCTCAAAATCCTGCATTTCCTAGTCTACTGTCTCAGGTTCCACCTCAGCAGCAAGCAGATTGACATGCTTAGAGAGTAGAGCTGTCTTCTCAATATTCTGAATTATGAAGCATATTCAAGACCTGAATAAGGCCTTAATCCCCTCCTTCTCTGTCAGCTTCTGCTAATCAATTAGAGAACAGAAGTGTTATCAAAAATCATTATCTCTTAATAAATAAAAAACTTATCAGTTTTGACTTCTTTATCTCCTGCTTTAACACTCTCTCAATCTTCTTCTACTGTTATTTATTTACAGTAACACTCTTCTTCTCTCTCTCTCTCTTCATCTTAGTTTTAAATCATTCTCAGAACTTCTTCTGATCTCATCACTACTGCATGAGACTCTTCACTATCTTCTTCTTCAATCTCTCACAGGTGGTGTCATTCACATTATTTCTATACTTAGTTCAGTCTAAATCTATCAGAAGTGTTACTTAAAATTATTATTATTCTACTCTCTTACAGAGCCTCTTCAAGATATCATAACATGTCTTACAATCTGTCTTCTCTCACTTGAACATCTTCTTCTTCTCTCTCTTCAATCTGTGACAGCACTCACGCGCCTTGATAGTCTGCAGAACCGCAGAATATTTGAAGAAGAATGACATGATTAATTTCAGTGAGTATTGAAGAAGAGTAAAGGCAGGAGAGACAGTCAGAAATGATATGATAATGATGATAATAATGATAATGATGATAATGATGATGATGATAATAATAATAATAATAATAGTGATGATGATGATGATGATGATGATAATTATAATGATAATAATGATGATGATAATGAAAGAGAGAGTGTATTGAAATATATTACTAACTTATCAAATATAAAGAGACTTAAAGAAAATATTAACAGCTTTCAGCAATATACAGAAACAGCTACAGTGTTGCATAGTAATATTATCTTCATTCAATACATACACTGTTGATATTCTTTGTATACAGTTATCATATAATCTATATCAGAGATACATGCAGAAAACAGATCTTTATTGCTAGAATAAATGATTGCAGCAATTCTCTATTTTTATATTATAAAGATAAGTTATTCTTATTTCTTTCTTCTCTCTTTTCTCTTCTTCAATCAATCACTAATTTCAAGCTGATATAAAAACTATTAAAACACTCTCAGAAACCCTCAAATTGAAGAGTATAGACTAATCAAATTTTAAATGCAGAAGAAACTAAATTATCTTCTACAGATTTAATTATTTATTCTCTCTCAAATAAAACAGCAGTCGTGTCCCTCTCCCCTCCTCAATCAAATGAAACATGGCCCACGAAAAGCGAGTACCACGCCAGATCATAATGACCAACACAGCCCCAGCACACAGGGCTGTATATACACAGTGCATGCTGGACTGAGAGGCTGCATGAGTTGTAAACTGACAGCAGTATCTCAGAAAGAGTCATGCAGTGTGAGAAAGCTGCAATTCTCAGTCACATGTGCAGAGGATGAATTGCTGTAGTAAGTGCATATACATTGAAGTAATGCTTTTTGATAATACTCAGTCTCTGATATGATGAAAATAGAGTCTCTTCATGAGATCTGTTTCTATCAGAAGTCAGAGAATCTTATATTTCTCAAGATCATCTTCACACACCTTGTTCATGAAATCAATGAGAGAAATCATTGATTTCAGTGTTCTATTCTTAATGTCATTCAAGTGACAGCAGAGTTCACCCTGATCACACTTTTTAAGTGTATATTTTCTAATTATTCATATTTATATAGATATATACTGATTATTTGTTAGATAATATTAAGATAATAACTTATTATAATTATATTACTCTCACTGTGAGAGATACACAGTTGATAATAAACATTGTAAAGACTCTGAGAAGTGAGTATTTTAGAGATACTGTAGCTCTACAATCTTGATTTTTTTTTATTTTTATTTTTTATTTTTTTCTTTTTCTTTTCTTTTTTTTTTTAATTTTTCTTTCTCTTTCTGTCTTTTTCTTTCTCTTCTTTTTTTCTTTCTCTTTTTTTTTTTTTTTTTATTGTGATTTTTTCTTGTTGTTTTGTTTTTTGTTTTTTTGTTATTTTTTGTATTTTACATTTTTTTTTTTTAATTAAAATGATATTAATTATACTCTGTGTTTAGAAAAGTAATGATATTTGATAACACTCTCTATTGAATTTTCAACAAATGAGTACTATATTATGATATTATGTAAGTGAGAAATGATTTCATGATCTCATTTAATGTCATTTTCAATAATGAGATCAGAATGAAAATGTGACTAAGAATTCAAACATATTCTTTATCTGAGACTAGATTTTTATTTGAAAAGTGAATCTGAGATCTTTAATATTTGAAATAACAGGATTTGAGATCAATGTGATGAACACAAATCATGACCAGAAGTAATGCTTTTAGGCAACATGACAACTGTAAAGTTTGATCCTGGTTCCAGACACGGTCACACGGTCAGTCTAGTACTTCTCACCGGTTTTTAGACATGCTATCAGATGTGATTCAAAGGTTGCTTGAGCCAGTGTATGATTACAGGCGTACGCCGGCTTCTTATATATCATATGCTAAATTAATTACTGGCTGCTATGATCCCTTTACATTCGTAAGCAAGTTCGGAAGCGGCCGCGTTATTATCCGACGGTCGTACGTTCTTCCGAACCACACTCTAATAAAATGAGTTAACTGTTTTATATCTAAAAGAATCATACAACTTTTCTTTGATGAAATGAAACAAGACAAGTCTGAGATAAAAATAGAAGTACTGCAAGAATCTTCAATCTCACTCATTTTATTTGCAATATACACTGCATATCTATTCAAGAATAGAAATATGAGAATAGTGTGATCTCTGAGTTATGTGAATGATATTGATCTAGTCTACAGCTTAAAAACTATCAAAGAGAATTTAAAAGTGATTGAAAAAGCTGCAAAGAAAATCTTTGTTAAAGCAGATATCAATTAAATTCAATTTGATATGAATAAAACTAAGTTAATTTATTTCTTTTCTAGATTCAATGAGAAAGAACTATCTCTAACTCTTGTAAATAGAGAGATTAAACCCAGTGTAAATGTCAAATGATTAGAAGTATGATTAAACTCCAAGTTGAATTTTAAATATCACATTCAACAAAGAACTGTCAAGGCAGAAAGACTATTGAATAACATAATCAGACTATCAAATACAGAAAGAGATCTATTCTTCCAGACTATGAGACAGTTATATATAGCCTGTATTATCTTAGTAGCTGATTATAAAGTTCAAGTTTGATGAAATAATCAAGAGAATTTCACTGAACTCTTTCAAAGTCTGTAAAACAGAGCTTTGAGAAGAATTCTGAGAGTATTCAAATCATCTTCTATTAAAGCAATGAAAATTGATGCTTCAATTTCCTCTTCTACTATTAGATTTGAAAAGATCTGTATGAACTATGCTCTGAGAGTTATAAAGATAAGCATAAATCATATAATCAGAGAAAGAGTCTCTTCTTCATTTTTATCAATTAACTCTGAAAATGAACTGAATTGAAATAGATTTCTTGATTGAAATGAAAATAATTTTTCAAAGAAAATGCATTCTCAACTGTACAGACTATACTCACTGATTAAAAATTAATTTTCTTCTTTAAATATTGAAAAAGTTAATCATGAGAAGATATCTCTCTGAAGAGAAAAGCTTGAATCTCTTATAGACTTGTAAATAAGTGAATTATCTAAGAAGAAAGAATATGAACAGCATTGAAAGAGAATTTCTACAATCAATATAAAAGACTCTATTCTGATTTATTCAGATGACTTCAAAAATGAGAATTTGAACAGATTAGATACAGACATTGCTTATACTGAAGATAATATCAATTTTATCTCAGATTTCTGAAATTTAGACTGTGAATCTGAAGTCTTTGATACTGAACTATTTATAATAGTGAAAGCTTTCAAACTCATTGAAATAAAATCTTATAAAAGAGAAAATAGTTTGAAAGAGATATGAATATTCTCTGATAGTCAAGCTGCTTTAAAAAAACTTAGAAATAGTTAGATTCATAATAATCAAATGAATCTTGAACTGATCTTAAACTCTGTTTTGAAAATTCAAAAGAGAAGAACATTAAAGCTGATAATTCATTTACACTGAGTTCCTGCTTATATAAATATTCATGACAATGAATTGACTGATTCAGCTGTAGAAAAGAGTTCAGAACTAAGCAGATCTATTTAAAAAATTATGTTCTGGTCTTTTATAAAGAGAAAAATAAAAGAATCTTGTTTAGATAAGTGAAATGAAAGCTGGCAGAAATAAAAGAAGAGTATACATTATTCAAGATTTGAAACAAAACTTAAGTGAAAATCTTGTTCAATTAAATGTAAAAAGAAAATATTCTCATCTATAATACAGCTGAAACTAGAATATAGCTATTTCAAATCTTATATACAAAGATTTGATGATAGATTTGATTCAATAGAATACTCATTCTGCAATGCAAATGAGAATTCTAAGTATATTATAGTGCACTGTGCATCAAACAATAGTGTCAGAGTCAGATTGAAAGAGAAGTATAATCTAAATCAATTAAATATGAGATTCTTATTCTCAACTGAGACAGGAATTAAATACTTAATAGACTTTCTATCAGAAACTCAAGCAGCTACAAGAAAATGGCTAAATTCAGAAATATCTGAATATGAAGAGAAGGAAATCAATCAGATATAGTCTGTTAAAACAGCTATATACTATCTTTTAATAATTTGCTTTGTTACAGTCTCTCTTTACTTTATCTTTTTCTTTCAATTCTTTTCTATCTATCTATTTAATGTGTCTATCTTTAAGACTGTGATCTCTTTTCTTTTGTTATGATATTGTCAAATGGTTTCAAAGTATCAGAAGATGTTAAAATACTGCAATTTATAAACAGTTTTTGTATTCTAAGCTGGAATTTTCTGATTTTGCATATCTGAAATTGATGAATGTATAATATTTAACCTTTTAGATATAGGAAAAACCCTGAGAACTAAAAGTTCTCAGGTAGATGTTATAGTCTCTGACTGTATACATCTATAATTGAAGAATAATAATAATAATAATTCTTTATATATCATTGAATTGCTTATTAATAGTATATAGCATTATCAGTAATTTTCAGTCAGTAGCTCACATCTTCTCTATTGAGTATATTTTTCTTATCAAAGAGTGTTCTTCTTTCTTTTATCAAATCAATGAAGAATCTCATCACTAGCTTAATAGTTCTTATCATAGATTGAAAGATTGAATATATTATCTTAACTTACACGCAGATCTTGTAAAATAATAAAGTCTGTTATTCAATACTTCTCATTTCTAGACATAAGTCTGCTGCTATTTTCATGATATTAATGAGATTTAAATGTTTCAGCTTCTAATGTCATTTTATCATTATATGTTTCACAACCTTTATAATATTCTTTTTCAGTAGTATTAGTATTGCATCATTATCTATCATCTGTAGACTGATTATGTGACCGTGTCTGAAACCAGAACCAGATTTTTTGATAGTCTCATTACCAATTCAACTGATCTCATTACACGGTTTTAACATTAGATAGTAGTCTCATACTGTCTCAGTGAGACTTACTGTCTACTCTTGTCACATTTTTCAAATGAGACTATGATTTCCACTTCTCAATTTAAATTATTTTTATTGCTTTAAATGACTTTAAATCTCATTTAAGTGTTACCAAAAAGCATTACTTTTTAAAAAATTAAAAATAGTCTAAAAAAAACCTTAAAATGTCTAAAAATAGTAACTTTATGCCAAGAATGGAACTAAATGAGACCAAATGAGACCACTTTCTCATTTTTTTCAAGTCATGGTTTCATTTTAAGATCTGATATATAGTCACTTTACATGTTTTTTGATAGCCAGTCCCAGCGGGATTCACGCCAAGAAATGTATGGAATCAGACCAAATGGGATCAAACGTGAAATTCATGGTCCCGGCGGCCGGTCTAATCATCTGCATTGAATTCACAGGTGTGAAACTATTATTAGATGTAGAAAATTGAATTAAATCTCTGTATATAACTGACTTCTTCATCTCATAAATATCTTTATTATTCAATATTACTGTAAAAGAGGGTATTCTATCAGAAGATAGAGTAATATAATGTGATTATTCTTATATATTAATTATTTAAAAGTGTAGTCTTATTATACAAGCTTGCTGAGACTTCTAAGATTGACTTTTAAATTCAGAGCATAACAGATATTATTCAGTACTATATTTATCTCTTTAACTGATATACTTGTATTCTCAATTATTATAGCAGAGACTCTAGTTTCATCTGTTATTTTCAAGAATATCTTAACATTCTGCTGTTTTTTCACAATAAGATCTCTATAAGATATAGTATGAGCATCTTATTCAGAGTTTAATATTTAGATATTCTTTGTTAATTTACTGTTTAAATAAGTCTTATCTCTTAAATAAAACACTTGTTTTATAATACTGTGAATAGAATCAGTATCAGTATTCTTATTATTCTTATTCTTATTCTTTTTAACAGTATTAAAATTAATAGAATATTTCTCAGAATATTTCTTTTAATAATTATTCTGAATATAATTATTCTGAATATAATTAACTTTTTAACAGTAATAGCAGATTCTTATTTCATTATCTCTATATTCAGATTTGAAGTCTGTGTTCTCATTGTTATTTCTTTTATTATTCAAGTCTTATATATTATCAGTTATATTTATTATCACATCTTTCAGATCATCTCTTATTATCAGAAGATGTAGCAAGACATCTTGATAAAGATCTATAAAGTTAGCTTTTAAAGATTGACTATTATTCTTATCAATCTGATTTATTTAATTTCTGATAAGTAATGCTCATTTCTCACTCACTTCAATAAGTAGATAGTTAAAAAACATGAAGTCTTCAGTCTTATACTTTAGATAAATATACTCAGTTCTTATAATAATTAAGTATTTAATAATGATATAATCTGAGCTCTTTATCTTAGCAGATAGATTTATTCTTTCTCTGTATAATTTTATTCTTTTAACAGTGAGTCTTTCAGTAAAGTTTTTCTTAATAATCTTTTATAAAGAGTAGACTGACAGCTTAGAATTCTTTAATACAGTAAAATAACATTTCACTTATAAAGTAATCACAGATTATATATAATTATATAATTATATATTACATTCTTCTCAAAATCATTGTATGTTATTACTTATATTCTTCATAGAATTAATTTATTTTTTAATCAATGATATTAACTGTATAAGACTGCTTCACTGCTAGTAAAATCTCTTTCTTTCATATTAAGTAGTTCTCAGAGTCTGTAAGAATAACTGGCTTTTTAATATACTTAATTTAATATTAAAACTCTCTTAAAATCTTTATTAAAGTAGATATTCTTTCTTACTATTATAAAAATTATATCAGATTCACACTGATAGTATTATTATTACTAGTCAGAGTCTTATGAACTCTGCTAGCTTTTATTCATTTAATTTCATATTAAAGTCTCATTATCTTCAATCTTATATAAGTCTTCTCACTTGCAGAATTTATATTATAGTTATATATATTATTCACATTATCTGATATCTCACTGATACATTTAATAATCAGATTGTAACGTGGCGGAACCGAAGTGATGACTAGTTGATAATATTACATAGATAGTTGTTTGAGAAGCTGTATAAGTGAGCTTGACTATCTTGCTTAAATAGCAAGCTCAAGAGCTACAGAGTTATTGTGAGAATATCACAGATATAGTACTTAGTATACTAAGAAGATTGTATGAGAAATGCAGTAACTTTTGTATATATTTCAGTAGAAAAAAACAAATCACTAACTTCTTTAATAGAGAGTCAGTATCTAGCTATTCTATATAGATAATAAGCAGATATCTTCTCTTCTATTCTATGAGTAAGAATAGCTGAAGTAATACCTCAGCAGTATCTTACTATCATAAAAGAGTAATCTGCTAATCTTGTATAGAAGTGAGATTCTTATATTCATTAATTAGATCTTTCTATATTATATCTGAATAATGTCATGAAGTGATTGAAAACCAGTTTAAACAGTCTATGAGATGAATAAAATCATTCACAGAGAAGTAATAAGTTGTATGAAATCATAATAAAGTCTTGACACAGCTGAGAGTATGACAATGTTCTTCTCTTTAAGAGTATAGTTCTAATATTCTTAAGATTATCAGATTAGAAATTATCTTTGTTATATAGCAACAGTTATCAACTGATTAATAGTATATATACTGTATATAATGTAAAGAAATAAATGAGTTTCTCTGCTAACTGTGTAGATCTTCTTTTCTCATCTCTGTTTAAATTAAATATGTGATAAATGAATTTCTTATATATTAATTTAAAATGTGAAAAATGTAGTTAATAAATAACTTACAGATCTCTTATTATATTTCTATTCTATATATGAAATTCTCTGTAAAAGTAATATATTTTAGAGATAAAGCTAACAGTAGTAATAGAATTTTTTAAAAAAGATTCTTTTTCTCTGTGACATATTTTTCTTCTCTCTCTCTTATCTGTAATAGTGAGTGCATGAGAGCATCACTCTTAGAAGATAATAGAAAGCTTATTCTGACACTTTCTAGTAGTTAAATATCTTTGTGATGTGGCTACAGTCTTCATGACTGCTAAGAAAGTCATATTGAAGATGAAGACAGTGATATTAATAAACTGCAGAAGTACTACTCTTATTACTATATCTTCTCCTTCTTCTGCATCTCTTACAGCTGTGATGATAAAAGCTGTGTCTTGTAGTGAGATGTCATCTCTTCTGCTAGTTAATTTAACAGTGTTCAGTTCTTCTTCTACTTCTCTCATCACTATTATAACACTGTTCTCTCTCTCAATCAACATAGTAATATATGACTGAGTGTAATCAATCAGAGAGAATCTCAGAGAGAGCTTGATTCTGAGAATAGTAGTTTAGAGAAGTTTAATTTATAGTTTCTCTCTCATAATATATCTGAGCTCTGCTCAGAATGCTGCTGAGTTGAATTCACAGAGTTCTATAATTCTTTTATCTTCTCTCTGTGAGAAGACTTCAGTGCAGTCTCTGATTAGAATCATTATATATCTACACTACACTAAACAGCTGAAGAAAGAGAGAATTTTATATATCTATCTCTTCTCTCACTCTCATTATTTCTGTTATATCTGTAATAATAACTCTTATCTCTCTGAAAGTATTAACTACTCTATAAGAAGATATCATGTTAGTTCTGACAAGAAGCTCAGATACTTAAGTTGTATAGAGTAAGAGTCTCAGAGCTTTAAGTATTGACAGATTCTATTAAGACTGAGAAAATCTCTCTTACTTATCTATAAAAGAAGATGAAAGTGTGAATCTTCAAGATGAAAAAACACCTCAGAATGACTGATCTTAAGAAGAGATTAATCACTGATTGAAGAGAATCTCACTTCAATTGAAGTAGATAACTGAGATACTTTATAAATTGATAAATTAATACTTTATATATCTCTTATACTCTTCTGCAGTGCTGCAGTACTAACTTTACAGCAGATAAAGATATTAATACTGAAGACTTTAATAGTGAAGAATAAGTTTGATAAAAGTATAATTATTAATAAGTAGGCTCTGATCTCTCTTTTTACTTTTTCTACAGACTGTGACTCTATTAGAATAGCAGCAGCTCACAGATTAATAATATTAATCTTATTAATTTTAAATATCTCTTTTTTTAACTACTTCAGAAATTTTACACTTGTATAGTCATATTAAACTTTTAAAAAATTCTTTAAGAGAAAATAGAAGAAGAGTGCTACAGAGTTCATAAGATACTGATTTATTATCACAAGATTATCTCTAAAAAATCTCTTAAGAAAAATAAGAAATCTTAAGTCATATTTCTTATTTAACATCTCTGATACGTAACAGAGCAGTCTCTACTAGTTATCTCATAGCTTATAATCTCTTTCTCAGTATTTTTCAAATGCTCAAGCAGTTCTTATAAATTCTCTAATCATAAATAATCTTCTTATTTAACAACATATTGAAGCTTACTGTGTTATATTTACTTATTCAATATTTTCTTCATAAGATATTCAGTATTATTCTCAATCTTAATATTATTCAGTTAAGACAGCTTCACTCTGAGACATTACTTATAGAGCTTTAAATAAAAAATATGAAAAACAGAATGAATTGATTTCAATTCTGAGATTAATTTCAACTTATATATCTACTCACTTATTACTTTTATTACTGAGAAAGATTCTAGTCATTACTTACTGAGCTTTTTACACAGTCTTATTATCTTGATATTCTTTGCTGAAAGTAGTACTTAATTCTCTATTAAGAACTTTATTAAAAGATGTTTTTAATTATAGTATTTTATCTATCACTTCTAAGCACAGTGAATGCTTTTTGTGGCGGGCTGCGCCCGATCAATTATATAGACTATTCCGTACACTTCATAGATTCCTACCGCCCCATTCCCAATCGCCGATCCTCGGCCGCCACGAACGTGTATGTTCCGATCACCGATTCTCGGCCGCTACGAACGCGCATATATTCTTCCACCCTGAAGCTCCACCGTGTACACCACCACATACACATATAAATATTCACTTCAATCACTGATTCTTGTACTTTCTCTTTCTTTTCCTTCTTTAATGTTTTTCTCTTTGTTATATAAGATCTATTAATATTATACTGATCTATTCAGTATAGGCCTCTTACACTAGAAAAACATTCATCATCTTCTTATTAGAAAATGATTATTCACACATTATCTTCTCAGCAGAAATGATTATTCATTGAGAGATATCTGAATACATAATAACATGTAAGAAATAGAGAAACAGTCAAACAGTTAAGTGAACACTGAGTTCTCAGATAGAAGCTTGCTTATCAGTTGTTCTGACTCTATAACAAGATCTTATGAAGAGAGTAAGATCTTATAAGAGAATATCAGTGAAAGATCTGAGAGTTCTGACACTCAGATATATGAGAATATGATTACACTTCTTCAGATTTTACAGATATTATACATCTGATAAATTGATACAATCATGTCTAACAATAATATGAAAACTCTCAAATACAAGTATAGATGCAATGTCACAGTGACTCTGAGTAATGTTAGAATTATAACAGTAATAAATAGCTGATATGCATGCAACTCAATAACTTTAATATGAAGAGATTTAATAATTAACTTATGTGATTTCAACATCTACAGAATTGAATATAAAAGCACTGAAAGAATGCTTAGATACTTCTATATATTTTAATACTTTCAATCTCACTCTCTACTCATCATGAAGAATGAAAATGCTTGTGAAACTTAGTATAGATGAAGATGTCATTAATTCATTAATCAATCAAGATTGATATATCAATGAATGATTGAAGAATTGTGTAAAACAGAAGTTTCATTTATGAATAAAAGCATGTGAACTGATGTTGTAAATGTCTGATAATATTATCAAATATCTTGATATTCTGTTTCAAGACACTGTCATACAATAGAAAGTATTAGAATGATTACAAAGTGTCTGACAGAGAAACACTTCTCTTACAATATTCATCTCTGACTTCAACACTAAGATTCTAAAAGCAGGTGATCAATCTTGAGAGAATTGAATGAAGATTAGTATACACAAGAAGACATTAACTTTTGAACTCTTACAGGCTCTTGTAAGTGTAGATGAAGACCAGACTTATGAAGATTTCTACACACAGCTTCAGACATTGAATGACTGTCTTACCAAGCTCAAGAGTATACAGAACAGTGATAGAAGACATTACACTTACACATCTATGCTGAGAAATAACTCAGTCACTCATATACCTGCACTGAAGAATAATAATGATGCAGATGTCATGAATTGAGTAGACTTAAATGTCTATATATAAGCAAGAGTCTCTGCTGTCTGAATAGGCTTCTGAGTTTCTGAGATCACTTCTGAAGAAGTCACTGATCAATGTCAATGTAAAGTATGTATCAACTGTAACTGATCAGAACATATTGCTTTCAACTGCTGATCAATCTATGAATCTTCATACTTGAGAGAAAGATCAGTGTCTTCTTGTTTAAAGAATGAATCAGTGCCTGTCCAGGCCAATCACATTGCAGTGAAAGAAGATTTGAAAGATAACTATGAGAATGCTTCAGTGAAACAGGGAAAAGATTAGCTTCTGTTCAAATTTGCAAATAGAAGCTTGAAGAGATTGAATGACAATGATTTACAGAGAAAATGACAATAAATGTGATTCTTGTATCTACTGTGATTAATAACATGTATAATATAAAAGCCATGATAGACAGTAATCTATGTCACTATGCAATGATTAAATCTTCAGTTGTGAGATATTATAATCTTCAGTGTATTCTCTTATTAAAAGCCTGACTTCTTATAGAATTCAATGATTTAAAAGATGTTTGCATCTGTTACATAGTGAAACTAAATATAGATGTCAGAGAACATCAGTGTGAAGATGCCTATGTATATGAAGTTGATAATCTTGATTATAATCTTATATTAGAACTTGTCTGACTATCTGAACAAGGCATCTTGTTGAACTCTTGAAACAGGAGTTTAATATTCTCTAACAATGATAGAGTTCATGAGAATGACATTCACAAGACTATGAATCTGACACAGATCTCTGTCAATGTCTATGAAATACTCAGAAATAGAAGTCACTGAAAGAATTGCTGATAGCAGAATCATGTATCAATCTATTTCACCAGTCTGACTAATATTAAAAAGACTCTAGAAAAGTTATCCTGCATTACTATAACAGATTCTTGTATGAAACTCTCTTAATAATATCATGAATATCTAGATGTCTTCTGACAAGATAATAATGCTGCAGATCTACCTCTCTTACAAGGTTCAGAAGTGAATCACAGTATTAAGTTAGAAAAGAAAAATGATAAGAACTCTGAATTATTATAAGGCTCTCTTTATAACATGTTCTGAGATGAACTTCTTCTTCTTCAAAAGACACTCAATGATCTGTTGAATAAAGAATTCATATATATTAGCAACTCTTCTGCTACAGCCTCTATTCTCTTTATAAAGAAATCAGATGAAGAACTCCGATTCTATATAAATTATCAATAATTAAACAGATTAATGAAGAAGAACTGTTATTCTTTATCTCTTATCAATGAAACTCTAGATAACATTGAACAAGCTCAATGATTTACAAAGTTAGATATCATTGCTGTGTTTCATAAGATTCATATCACTGAAGAAGATGAGTGACTTACAGCATTCTGAACATGATATAATCTCTTTGAATGAGTAGTCACACTCTTTGAACTGACTAACACCTCTAGTATATTTCAGAAGTATATTAACTAAGCACTCTGAGATTTTCTTAATGAATTTGTATCTGCATATCTTGATAATATTCTCATCTTTACTGATGAATTCAGAAAAGAATATCAACAATATGTGTGAAAGATATTACAATAACTACAAGAAGCAGAACTACTTATAGATATTAACAAGTGTGATTTTAAAGTCAAGAGTATTAAATATCTGAGTTTTATTATAGAAGCTGATAAGAGGATTTGAATGAATTCTGAGAAAGTTTTCATCATTCTTGAATAAGAAGCTTCATATACTGTAAAAGATGTATAAAGCTTCATTGAATTTGCTAACTTCTATCAGTGATTTATACAAAACTTCTCAGATATTACAAGATCACTTACAGAACTCATCAAGAAGAACTCAGTATTTCAGTGATCAGTGAACACTGAAGCTGTATTCATACAGATAAAGAAGATATTCATCAACATCTCTCTGCTAATGATATTTAATTCTGATTGTGAAACAGTCATTAAAGCTGATTTCTCTGACTATATAACAGAAGAAGTGATATTATAATATAATGATGAAGATGTTCTATAATCATGTGTCTTTATATCTAAGAAACTGAGTTCTGCTGAATGCAATTATGAGATCTATAATAAGAAACTTCTTGCAATTGTATACTATCTAGAAGAATGAGACTTCAAACTCTGAAGTATCTCTGAATTTGAGATAATTATAGATTATAAGAATCTCAAGTACTTTATAATTATTTATAAACTCACTGAATGACAGATATAATAATCTGAATTTCTAAGCCACTTTCATTTTATAATACACTACTGCCTCAGCAGTCAGAAATCAATAACAGACACTCTCTTGTAATGAGAATAAGATATACTGTCTGATATAATAGACACACACTGAATGAACTGAGAACATCAGCTCTTAGATCTGAAGATATTGATTAATCAAGATAGAATAACTCATGACACTATACATACTTCTCTGATTAGAACACTTTCTTTCTGAACTGATACTAAAATTAATATCTTCACTTTCTCTACACTGAATGAACTGTGATATATAATAGCTCAGACTAATGAACTTCTTCAGATTCTCACTGAAGCAGTATGTCAAGAAGTACTCTGATTTTCTTCAGAACTATGTATAAGAACTGATATCTCAGAATATTCAATTGATGATAATAATATTCTATAATTTCATGAATAATACTGAGTCTCTCACTTCAAACTCTTATACACTTGAATAATGTAAGAGATGAATGATTTGTGTATAATTAATTATTCAGGTTATAAACAACTGTATAGAATGATCTTCTGAGAGTTCTACTGATCTGAGATATTAAACAGTATTAGATACTTTGTCTGAAACTGCGATTCAAAGATTGCTTGAGCCAGCGTACAATTACAGGCGTACGCCGGCTTCTTATATATTGTAATATTGTACACTAAAGTAATTAGTGGCCGCTATGGCCTTCTTTACACTCATAAGCAAGTTCAGAAGCAGCTGTGTTATTATTCAACAGTTGTACATTTTTCTGAATCACATTCTCTCTCACCAGATTCAGTTACACTCATGTGATCATATTGTATACTCTAGCTTCATGTGAATTAACTCATCATTAGTATTTCACAATTATGTGACCTATTTCTGATTCAGCTAGTGTTCTGCATACACTCTCACAAAGAAACTTTCACTATATTACATCACTTATTTACTAACTTTTTTCATTCTTCAATCATCTTCTCTATCATTGTCATTATCAAATGCTATCATCATTCAAGATTTCTACTTCTTCTTCTGTTCAACTCTTTTCATCTATTCATCTATCACATTATATGCATTTCTGATGATGACTCTCTGTTCTCACAACAAATGTTCTCATAGGGCTCATATCAGGCAGTTTGTTAGTAGTAAGTGTAATGTGTTATGAAATATAATCAGGACTTGTTTTTCTTCTAACAGTTATCAGAACATACTATCATAAATGACACATCTTTTTTATCTTCTCATACACTCTTAACTGTTTTCTTCTCAGCAGGTTTCTGATCATGTTTTCTGACATGATTTTATATAAATACAGATACTGATATATTTGTTTTTATTCACATAGAATCTTCACATATTGACAGATCTGTGTTCACTGATGATAGTGAACTCAATATTGAATCATTAATTGAGAACTTGAAGAACACAATAATGAAGAAATTACTCATGCTATATGTAACTGAGTCTCTCACATTCTTCTCTACTCTCTCTGTTTCTTTCTCTGCTACTCTCTTTCAATCTTCTACATCTGTCTCTGTATCTGATTCTCTCACTTCTGCTACTTCTGTTCTCATAATCTCTACTTCTGCTACTTCTGATTTTATCATCTCTGCTTTCATTATCAGCTCTCTCTGTTTCAAGAAGATGTTGCATAGACTTAATGAATTACATTTTTCAGTATGTACACTTCTGTTCTTCTTACTGACTCTCAGAATGATTTATTATATGAAGACTGTGTATAATATAACTATCTAAAGCTTAATCACAGACACTGATTATTATATTTATTTTAAATATTGATGATAAGATAATTATTTATTTATATCAGAGAATCACTTCTCTTCTTAACAGTATTAAGATTATAAGTCTTTTTCTTTTTCATCTTTTCTTTCTGATACTGATTTTTCTGTTCTTAGAAGAAATTGTTATAAGTTTTACTGTGTATAAAGTCATGATATTCACAGATATCAAGAAGCTTTTTATAACTGTAAAGTTCAATATTACAGAAATATTCACTCTGATAAATTTCTTCAGAATGATGAATCTGTATCAGTCTATTCTCTAGCATCTATCATTCAACTTTATAATGCAGATAAAAGATATTCATATTTTTAGAAACAGAAACACAGATATTGTACTCTTTTACATCTGTGAGTGTGAGGCTTGTATGTCTTGTCTGAGATGTTATTATGAGAATGAGCTGTTCACACACTATGTTCTGCTTTCTGTATTCTCTTATGTCTCTCTCTCTCTTTCTGAGAAGTCTCATGTGTGTTGTAATTACATATACAACTCTAAGATCAGTGAGTATTCATTCAGTAACTGTTTTCATCTCTGATTTTATAATTTTTATATACTAATAATGATTCTTAGTTGCTTCAGTATCAGAGATTATTCTAATTGAAGATGATAATACTGCTGAGACTACTCTCTTTCATCTTCAAGCTTCTTTCATCACTTTCTCTTCCTTCTCTGCAGAGAAGGTTGTACACACACTGAATTATAAGTATTCAGTCTCAGATGACTGTCATTATTATTCATTCAGTTCTGCATCTTCTTCTTCTTCTATTTCTTTCATCTTCAGTTCTTCTATTCTGACTTCTGATTCTGTGAGTTCTGTGCTCTTCTTCAATTTTTCTATGTATATATATACACATTTCTATATTAGCATTTCAGTCAATCTTGTGATAAATGATATTAATATTATATACAGAGCAGTAGAGAAATTGAAGATATATACAGTGTTATTGTAAGAGCAGCTTGCAGCTCTTAAATTTCTTACAGATCTCAAGTTTTGAAATTTTCTTTGTTTTTAATGTTTTTCAGATGATATGGTGTTGAAAATAGATTAAATATATAACATATGAAAATGAATGAGATATGTTGTAACATGGCGGAATCAAAGCAGTAACTAGTCAGCGGCATTACATAGAAGTAGTTGTTTAAGAAGCTGTATGAGTGAGCTTGACTATCTTGCTTGAATAGCAAGCTTATAGACTACAAGGTTATTGTGAGAATATCACAGATATGATACTTAGTATACTAAGAAGATTGTATGAGACACACAGTAACTCTTATATATATTTCAGTAGAAGAAAAAGATGAATCACTGACTTCTTTGATAAGAAGTCAGCATCTAGCTATTCTATATAGATAATGAGTAAATACTCTTCTCTCATTTCATAAGTGAGAATAGCTGAAGTGATATCTCAGCAGTGTCTCATTATCAAGAAAGAGTAATCTACTGATCTTATATAGAAGCAGGATTCTCATACTTATTAATCAGATCTTTCTATGATACATCTGCATGATGTCATAGAGTGATTGAAAACTGGTTCAGACAGTCTGTGAGATGAATGAAATCATTCACATAAAAGTAATGAGCTGTGTGAAACTGCAACAGAGTCTTGACACAGCTGAGAGTGTGATAATACTCTTCTCTTTAAGAGCATAGTCTCTATGTTCTCAAGATTACTGAATTAGAAATTATCTTTGTTATATAGCAATGATTATCAACTGATTGACAGTGCATATACTGTGTATGATATAAAGAAATAGATGAGTTTTTCTACTGACTGTGTAGATCTTTCTTTTTTCATCTTCATTTAAATCAAACACATAATAAGTGAGTTTCTTATATATTGATTTGAAAGATGAAAAATGTAATTAATAAGTGACTCATAGATCTTTCAATATATTCTGTTCTATATATGAAATTCTCTACAAAAGTGATATATTTTAGAGACAAAGTTAACAGTTATGACAGAATTTTTTTGAAAAGATTCTTCTCTTCTATGACATATTTTTCTCCTTCTTCTCTCATCTGCAATAGTGAGTGCATGAGAGTATCATTCTTGAAGAATAGTAGAGAGCTTATTCTGATGTTTTCTAGTGAGTAAATGTCTTTGTGATGCAGTGATGATCTCTGTGACTGTCAAGAAAGCCAGGTTGAAGGCAGTGATGTCAATGAGCCACAGGAGTATCACTCTTATTGTCATATCTTCTTCTACTTCTCTTATGACTGCAGTGGAAGTTGCTGTGCCCTGCAGTGAGATGTCCTCCCTTCTGCTGACTGATGTGTCTGTGTTCAGTCTGTCCTCTGCTCCCCTCACTGCTGTTGCGACGCCGCCCCTCTCAATCAACACAGTGATGTATGACCCTGTGTGATCATTCAGAGAGAACCCCGGGGAGAGCTTGGTTCTGAGAACAGCAGCTTCAAGGAGCCCAATCTGTAGTTTCTCTTCTGTGACACGCCCGAGCCCTGCTCAGGATGCTGCTGAGTTGAGTCTGCAGAATCCCGCGGTTTCTTCATCTTCTCTCTGTAGAAAGGCTCTGATGCAGCCTCTGACTAGAACTGCTACTTGTCTACACTGTATTAAGCAGCTGAAGAAGAGAGGGATTCTATGTATCTATTTCTTCTCTCACTTCTGTTATTTTCATTACATCTGTAACAATGACTTCTGTCTCTCTGTAAGTATTATCTACTCTATAAGAAGATGTTGTATCAGCTCTGACAAGAAGCTCAGATATCTAAGCAGTACAGAGTGAGAATCTCAGAGCTTTAAGTATTAATGAATTCTATCAAGACTGAGAAGGTCTCTCTTACTCATCTGTAAAAGAAGATGAAAGTATGAATCTTCAAGATAAAAAAACATCTCAGAATGACTGATCTTAAGAAGAGATCAGTCAGTACTGCTGTTGAAAGTGCTATGAAAATCAATCACTGATTAAAGAGAATCTCACTTCAGTTAAAGCAGATAATTGAGATACTTTATAAGTTGATAAGTTAATACTTTCAGTATCTCTTATACTCTTCTGCAGTATACTTCTCTGCAGTGCTGCAGTACTAACTTCTTAACAGATAAAGATACTGATATCAGAGACTTCAATGATGAAGAATAAGTTTAATAAGAATGTGATTATTAATGAGTAGACTCTGAAGTTTTCTCTTTTTACTTTTTCAGCAGGCTGTGACCTCATTAGATTAGCAGTGACTCACAGATTAATTAATATTAATCTTTTTATTGATTTTAAATATTTCTTTTCTCTAACTGCTTCAGAATTTTTACACTTATATAGTCTCATTAAACTTCTAAAAAACTCTTTGAAAGAAAATAGAAGAAGAGTGTTACAGAGTCTATAAGATATCAGCTCATTATTGTGAGATTATCTCTAAAAAATTCTTTAAGAAAAATGAGAAGTCTTAAGCAGTATTTCTTGTTCAATATCTCTGATATATAACAGAGTAATCTCTACTAGTTATCTTATAGCTTGCAATCTCTTTCTCAGTATTTTTCAAATGCTCAAGTGATTCTCATAAATTCTCTAATAATGAATATTTTTCTTATTTCATAAGATATTGAAGCTTACTATAATATATTCACTTATTCAATATTTTCTTCATAAGATATTTGATATCACTCTTAATCTTGATATTATCTGACTGAGACAGCTTCATCTCAGAGCATTGCTTATAGAACTTTAAATAGAAAATGTAAAAAATAGAATGAATTGATTTCAATTCTGTGAATAATTTCAACTCATATATCTGCTTACTTATCACTCTTATTACTGAGAAAGATTCTAGTCATCACTTACTAAGCTTCTTACACAGTCTTATTATCTTGATATTCTTTACTGAAAGTAGCACTTAATTCTCTATTAAGAACTTCATTAGAAGATGTTTTCAATTATAGTATTTTATCTACTGCTTCTGAGTATAATGAATGCTTTTCACTGTCTTCTCATAAATTTTATTTAAAAGTTTCAATCTCACTTTTACTTCTAGCACTGAGAAATACTTCATTCTCTGTATTTATTTAACATTCTGACTATCTATCTCTTTCTTTGAAACATCATCTGTGATGTCATTGAGTAATGAAGAATTATATTCATAATAAGCATAGAAAGAAGATACTCTTAAGATTACATTCTTTATATTATTATATATGAATTCAGTGATCAGAAGGTGTTTGAGTCAATTATTCTGATAATATAAATAGAATACTTAAAGATGCTGTTCTAGTGTCTGATTCTGATATTCAGTCTGACTATCAGTCTGCAGATGAAATACAGTACTGAGAAGACATTTTATTATAAGATAATAGCAAAAAGCTAATCAGTATTTGCTGATGAAGAGAGATTCTTGATCTGTTATTAACAATTTCAGAGTATTATAATTACAAATGATAATATTTAAAAACAGATCAGTCAATTCAGAGGCTTTAATCTTTTTATAAGTAGAGATATATCTGATCATCTTCATAAAGTAATTAACAATGATCAAAATTGAGTTATATTCTTTGACTCTTGTTGACTTCAGCAGATTAACTATGAAATTCATTAATAGATTCTGTCATAAGTTCTTTAAAATAGACAGTGATATCAACTCACTGTATTACTTATATCACAGAATCTTTATTCTTTAACAGATATCACAAGTTTCAATATACTCTTTGACATCTGTCTGAAGCTTGTCTTAAATATATTTACATTTTAGAAGCTTCTCAGTCTTCTCTAATCTGAAGTGCTCTGTATGAGAATCATTATAATGAATTCTCAATAACTTCTGACACACTGCTCTGCTATGAGAGATGAAGACTGAACTATTCAGCAGTAGAAGTTCACATTCTCCTAGTTATCAGTGACTTGATTTCTTAGCAGCACTGTCTTGCTCAGAGTCTGTCTCTTTCAAGTTTAAATCAGACTCTTTCTTCTTCAACTTCTGAATTCAAGCTGCAGTAGAGATGTCTCTCTTCTATAACTTATTAATGAATTTCAAAAGTAGTTGAGTTGAAAGATTGTAGACTGTTTCATTCTTTATCAATTCAATGATTACAAGATATAACATAAGAAGCTCATAATCTTCAGTATCAGTCTTCTGCAGAGATCTGAGTTCTCTTTCATCTTCTATACTGAGTCACACAGCTGTCTCTCTGATGCTGTTTCTGAGCTTTAGAGAATCTCAACCCTCTGCAGTCAGCTTCTTCTGCAGTGATGACAGAGATTCTTTTGTAGAATTCTTCTCTACATCAATAATATTATAATCAGGCTGTCTAGACAGCATGTTGACAGAATTAAGCTGATCTGAATGATATTGAATATAGAAATCATACTCTGAAAGCAGCTCTGCCCCACCTGACTT
>NW_025544777.1:396125-416423 GCF_000003525.1 Blastomyces dermatitidis ER-3 | reverse complement strand
TCAAGTGATTATTCTCTAATTCTTTCAATATTGAAAGATCTTCAGTGTCAACTGTGAAAAGATTTCACAGATCTCATTCCTGAATACATCAGTCTCACACTGACTGAGTAAGTTAGAATTAAAGTGATTCAGTATTGTAATATCTGTGAAAGCTTATTTCAATTCTACAAATATCTATACAGTGTCTTGAGTGAGAGTAAACAGTTCTGTTTTTCTGTCTTTCACACTTTTCTTCAACAGATCTGTAAGAGAGACAGTAATCTGTGAATATGCATAGATGAATTGTCTGTAGAAATTCGCAAATTCTAGAAATACCTGCATCTTGCAGTATGTCCGCAGTGCTGATCAGTTCTCAATAATGAAGACCCAGCTTCTGTTCATTGAAATGCTATTCATCTCAATAATATAATCTAAGAAATCAATCTTCTGCATGTAGAACAAGCATTTTTCAGTGTTTGTATAGAGCTGATACTGTCTTAAGCAACTCAACACTTCTTGAACATGAGTATCATGTTCTTTCTCTGATTTTGAGAAGATTAAAATATTGTTCAGATATACTATGTAGAAGATGTTGATAAGGCCTCACAGCATCTCATTTATATAGATCTGAAAGATGACTGAAGCATTACAGAGATCAAAAGATAAAACAAGATATTTAAAATTGCTATACTTAGTATGAAAAGTCATTTTTCAAATATTGTCTTCATTAACTCTGATTCTATGATAGATATTCTGTATATCAATCTTTGAGAATATCTTTGCTTCAGATAATCAATTGATCATCTCATCAATTAACAGTAATGAATAGTGATTCTTAACTGTCATCTTGTTAAGGCCTCTGTAGTCTATGCATAGATGTAGTCTATCATTCTTCTTGAGTACAAAGAGTATAGACATCTCTGCTGAACTCTTTGATAAATATATTCAGTTCTTTAATTGCACTTCTTCAAGATATTTGCACAGAACATTCAATTCCTTTATAGATAAGTTGTAAAGAGATCTGTATAGCACTGTTGCACTGTCTTCAAGATGAATCTTATATCATATCTTGATATCAGGAAACTTCACTGCTTCTCTTTCTAAAAAGACATTCTTAAAATTTGTAAAGAGATATTATGTATGTCTGTCTTCAATGACAGATACTGCTGCTAATCTTGCAGTGAGAGTGATGACTTCTTCATCTATCTTTAAGTTTCAATCATCTGCTACACAGTATATTGACTCAATCTTTTTCTCAAGATTCTTTCAATGAAACTCTTCAGATTTCTCTATCACTGTCTCTTTATCAGTGAGATGATACTGTCACATCTGAGTGACTCAGTCAATGAGAGAATTGTTTTCTCTCAATCACAGAAGATCTAGAATGATGTTCTCATCTATTATATTAACTGTGTGAAGAAGCAGACTGCTCTCTTTGAAGATTTCTTCAGAGTCTGTGATCACACACTTCACTTGAATTATGTCAAAACAGTGATATTTTATTTCATCAGTAAATTTTATATAATCTGATAGATCTATCTTCTTTCAACTCTTCATTAAAGAAAAGAAATAGAATATAAAGTTAATATTCATTCTGAAGTCAAGTAGACATCTCACTGATATCTTCTCATTCAGAGTATACATTGTGATTGTAACATGAACTCAGAGATATGAGAATTATTAATTCTTTTCTTTCTCTTCTTTATCTTCTATGAATACATTTGCTAGAAGAGAAGTTAACTTTAAGAAGATATCTTCTCAGTTTCTTTTCTTCTTCAGCTTCTTATAATCACTGATATAGTGATCATCAGCTCTGCAGTTGAAATAGAGATCTTTATCAAATCTTTTTTAATATTTCTTCACAGTGAGTGAAGAATCAGAATACTTAGAATTCTTCTTTACTTTCTCTACACTGAAGCTGTTATAACACTGTTTAGATTCTATTATTAATTACTTAGAAGAAGTCTTGTTAACCTTTTTCTCAGAGAATTAATTATTTAAATAGATTCAGAAAGTCAGATTAACAAGCTCAGTGCAATTAATTGATAAACTCTGATATTATGATATCATTATCTGCATCTTGTGAGTCAGCTTCATGAGATAAAGCTGTGTTTTTAATTGATTCAAATCATCAGTTAATTCCTCTTAATATTCTTCAAATCTTACATTGAAATTGAAAGAATTCTCATTATCTTATTAATATAATAAGTTAAATCACTATACTGCTGTGAAGCTGCAGTTGCAGTAATCTTTAATTTAGTTCAGTAGAAAGTTCTTGAATTCTTCTCAAGTTATGACAGTATTGATATGCTCAAGCTTTCTCTTCTTGATAGCTTAAGTAATCACAGAGATGTCTTCAAGAAGATTGACAGTGTATATTACTTATATCTTATAAGTATTATACTGGCTCAGATTAAGGCAGAATTTTTGTTCAAGAGTACAGATAAAGCTGTGAAATTCAGACAAGATGTTTCTCTTATATCTCAGAGAATCTTCAATCTTAATCTCTCTATCTTCATGATAGATGTAGATGTGTAGAGGCTGCAGTGATAGCAGAGCAGTTGAAGAGCTCATGTCAAAATATGCAGTGAGTTTAGAAATCTCAGATTCCTGCTGAGATAAAGATATACACACTCTAGAGAATGATGTAGTATTTCTCTCAGAGAGTGAGGTTGAGTCAGTCTCAGCACAGGTGCATGAGGTCATATCAGTCAGTTAGAGCTTGACTGATTCAAACATATAATCAGATTAAGTGATTTGAATTGTAATGTAATGAAACTGAAGCAGTGACTAGTCAGTGACATTATCTAGAAGTAGTTATTTAAGAAGCTGTATAAGTGAGCTTAACTATCTTGCTTGAATAGTGAGCTCATAGACTACAAGATTATTGTGAGAATATCACAGATATGATACTTAGTATACTAAGAAGATTGTATGAAGCATGCAGTAACTCTTATATATATTTCAGTAGAAGAAAAAGATGAATTGCTGACTTCTTTGATGAGAAGTCAGCATCTAGCTATTCTATATAGACAATGAGTGAATACTCTCCTCTCATTTCATGAGCAAGAATAGCCGGAGTAATACCTCAGCAGTGTTTCATTGCCAAGAAAGAGTAATCTGCTGACCTTGTATAGAAGTGAGGTTCTCATACTCATCAATCAAATCTTCCTATGATACATCCGCATGATGTCATAGAGTGGTTGGAAACCGGTTCAGACGGCCTGCGGGATGGATGGAATCATCCGCATGGAAGCGATGAGCCGTGTGAAACCGCAACAGGGCCTTGGCGCGGCCGGGAGCGTGACATATGTATGATAATATTTGTCTTTTACAGTTAACTCTTATAATTGATGACTAATTCATTTCTCTTTTCTTACACTTTTTCTTTATCTGCTAGTCACTATTCTTATACAATCTCTATATAATACAGTGTTCAGTGACTAGATTCAGTAGCTTTCATCTTTTATAATTCTGTCTCATGCATTATACTGTCTCTCTTCACCTGCTCAGATCACTACAGTGAATGACTCATTGAAACTAATCTCACTTAATCTCTGAGTGTTCTCAGAGAATAAGATGTCTTGATCTCATATGTTCATAGATATTTCAGATAGTTTATTCTCTGTAATCTTCACAATTAAACTGATGTAAACAGTTAAATTTAACTCTGAATTTCTTTTTCTTCTGTGATCTGATTCATGTGTAAGTCTGTCACTTTGAGACTGCTCTTTGCTGTGTTGCACTCACTATCTGTGACATGTTATCATATGACTGACTACAGACTTATCACTTATTAAAGTGTGATGTTTATCTGATTTCTTCATTGCTTCTCATTCTTTTCTTATAATTATGAAAAGATCAGAATAAGTGAGATCATCTGATTTATAAGAGTCTATAATTTCTCTTACTTCATGAGACTTTTTAATTATAAGTCTCTTCTTTTTTAATGCTAATAATAGTGCTGTAGATAATCATAATTCACTCAGATCTTACATCTTTGCTTTCATAAGTCATGAATTATTTATTAAGTTGTATAAGATTCATCTCTCTGATTCTTTTAATGTATATATTCTCAGAGAATGTGATTTGAGTATTTTATATAACTTAAATCATCTAGATTGAAACTTCTCAGAACTCTCATTGTATATAAAAACTTACATTTTTATCTTGAGACTTGATTTCTTAACTAGTGAGTCTTATATTCTTTTTAATTGAATTGCTCAGTTCAGGAGTAACTTATTAGCTTTTACATGTGTGTGACTGATCTCTTTCAATCTTGATTCTGTGTCTGCAACTATTGTGTCTGTGACTGTTGTATTCATAACTGCTGTTCTCTTCTTCATCTTTTCTGAAGCATTCTCTGAGATACGCGGATGCAATTCATACAACAGATAGAATGATGAACACTTGAAGACTACATGCTGCTGAATTCATGTGACTAATAGTGTCTGACTGAGATATTCATCTCATAATCTCATAGACTTGTTCACTAGATATTTCATTAGTATGTTACTCAAGATTTCATTCAAGTGTTTCACTTTTCTATTTATCTGCAGATGATATAATGTTGTTCTATAATATCTTGTCTATAACTGATTCATGAAATGCCTCACTGCTTCTTCTACAAGATTCAACTATGTTATCAGTCAGAATCTCATGCAGTATTTCATAGTTGATATAGATTTCATTATATAGAAACTTTGCTATCATCTTCTCTATCATATCTGAAACTGCTTTCACAACTGATTATTTAGTAGTATAATCAATAGCAGTGATTATTCATCAATTTTCATTTAATGTTCACAGTAATATATCTATAAGATTCACTTCTCATCATTTGAACAGTTGTATTGTACACTTTATCTGATATTGCACTTTCTCACATTCTAATCCTTTCTTAGATTCTTTTACAACCTGATAATTCAGGCACTTGTGAGCATACATCTGAATGTTCTCAGTCATGCTTGATCAGTATGCTCTTGATTTGAGTACACTCATAAGTTCAGAACTTTCTAAGTGATTAAATTCCTTATGCATATGAGTTATCAACTTATGTCTAAATGAATATTCTAGATAGAGAGCTTCTACATATTCTAGATTACAGTAAAGCACAATATCATTTTTCAATTTTCTCAGCTTAAAGTTCAGAAGCATCTCTTCTACTACTTTTATAAGATGCTTATTATCTGATATCTTGCTGTTCTTTAAGTGAGAGATTATTGCATTCACTCATTCTGATTTCTTACACTCTCTTAGCATGTTTAATATAAACTTCTCTTATATCTGATTCACAGAACTCTCATTTATGAAATTGAGTCTGCAACTGATTGCATCAGATATCATAGCATCTGATTTCTTTCAGTATTTAATATAAAGATTGTACACTTGAAACTCTGAGATTCAACATGCTAAGTGTTTAAAAGGTTTTATTATTAATTAAAGATAGATAAGACTTTTATAATCTGTGATCATCATTGTTGTATATCTGTTATTAATATATCTATCTCATAATATCAGTATATACTTGATTACTAGCAATTCCTTTTCATACACTGAATAATTAAGCTCAATGTTCAGTAGTTTCCTATCATTATATGTCATCAGATGCAGCTTGCTGTTCTTACTTATCTGTAGAAAAGTGTCTCTGATAGTCTATTCAGATGCATCTGTCTTAATATAGAAAGATTTAACACAATCTGATGAAATAAGTACTGAGAATATTATTATATATTTTCTCAGTGTGAGAAAAGCCTCTTCATACACAGTATTTCAGATGATTGAATGAAACTTCTTCTTTCACAGATTTATATTCATTTCTCTTAAGAGATCTGAGGGTGATGCAGATATTCATGTGAAATTCTTGATGAATCTGCAGTAATATAAGATCAATTCAAGAAACTGTCATAAATGATATACATTTCTCAGTCACAGTTAATTCACTATGACATTCAATTTCTCTGAAATGAGATGTATACAGTTATTACTTACTATATATTCTACAAACTTCAATTCTTCTATTTAAAACACATACTTAATTAATTTAATGTGGAGCTTATACTCTGTCAGAGTTATAACCACTTCATCAAGATACTTCAGATATTCATCATATGAGTTTAAAAAGACTAGAATGTCATTGAGATATACAAGATATGAGATTTCATTCTATTTATAAAGAATTGTATTCATCATCATTTGAAAGATAACAGATATATTTATCAGACTGAATAATATTGTCAGGAATTTAAACTTCTTCTATTATATATTAAACACAGTTTGCAGAACTGACAGTTTATTTACACAGATCTGTCAGTATTCTGAGAGAAGATTGATCTTTGATAGATATCAGGTATTTTCAACTGTATTCAACTGTTGTTGAATTCATGATAATGAATATTCATTCTTGATTGTAAGCTTATTGAGTGCTTGATAATTAATACACATTCATTACTTCTCATTCATCTTTTTCATAAATAGAACTGAAAAGCCTCACATACTTACTAAGAGTTGTATGAGATCACATTTTAGAAGATCTGTAATCTGATACTTCTGTTCTTTAAGATGTGTTTATAACAGAGAGTATACATTCTGATTGACTGATTTTGCATCCCTCATGTCAATCTCATATATGAATTCTTGTTTCAGCAGTAATTTCAGTGAAAGATCTGTTCAGAAGATCTTTTCATACTTCTTCAGAAGCTTCTTCATACACTTATTCTTCTGTATATTCTTTATCTTGATTTTCTCTGCTTTCAGATTCTGTATGATATACAGAATACTTTCAGAGATATGAAATGTTCTTCTCATATCAGTTGATAGAATTGTATAAACTGTTTTCTTTCTATCAATTAACTGTATATAACATGTATATCATTGAATCTACAGATTGAATCTTTGAAATCAATTAAGTCTGAGAATAAGATTGTATTTCATGTTCTGCAGCTCTCACACTCAAATATAGCAAGATCATTCTCTGAAGTATAAGAGAACTCTTACTCTTGCAGATAATATCAAATATCAGTTATCAGATAATCTTATATATCAGAGATTCTTCACTCAGTGAATCTCTTTCAGTCTTCAAATCATATAATTATTAATATATTGTGTAGAAGCTTCTATATCTGCTAACACTTTTACAGCTATCTCTCAATTCTTATTCAAGTATCTCTTATACATTAACATTTCAGGTCTTAAGATATTGAGATGAGTATTCACTTCATTCTCATCTGCATCTCAGTCAGAAGCCTGCTTTCTCTTGATATTCACAGAATTCAGAGAATCATCTAACACAGACATCTCTTTCACTTTGAAGACTTTTCATAGAATATCAGTGAGTGTCCCTGAGCTCACTGATTCTGCTAGTTTTTTGACTCTCTTGTTTCTCTTGACTGCATATACTGAATGCAATCTTTTATATCATGATTTTAATATTCATAGTTGAAGCAAGCTTGATACTTATAATATCAAGATTTTCACTCAGAGAATCTCTTTTTCAGAGAATTCAGTGCTTTAGCAATGACATTCAGATCTAGATTCATTATATCTGAGTGTATAACTTATATTATAGAAGTCTAATTATCTGTTCTTCACTGAGATATACTTGATTACAGTATTTTCTGTTATAATTAACTCACTTGTTTCTGTATAATAAGAATATTATATACTTCTTTCACTGTGTCTGATTATAAGGTTAAGCATTTTCATTTCACTCTCAACTCAGATGTAAGATCATGAATAAAGATCTGTAAATAGAAAGATTGAAAGCTCTTCATTCAATGTAAGATAGTATAAGCTAAAGTATGTAAAGTATGATGTAAGATTACTTACTTATTTATACTCAGTGAAGCATTTATAATACTTGTCTTATATATTCACTTTCTCAAAGTTGTGTAAGATTCATTTGAAAAACACATTTTATATTTATGAAAATAAATATCACTTCAGATCTGTGAGATTTATCTTTTTATCAGTTATTTATAATAACTTTGCTTTTCTGTGTAGAAATATAGCAGATCTTAAGACTTGTTGAAATTTTATTAACTATCTGTCTGTGAGTTCATATTTAATCTGATAATATAATTGTGTCTGACTTAGTCAGCTGATTACAGCATCATTCTTTCAGTCATTATTAAAGCTTGATAACTTCAGCAGATCTTCTGACTTAATATATTTTATACTCAGATTCTCATTCTGCACAGTGATCTCTGATAATATGTATACTTCTAAAGAGATTATGAACAATCATAGTAAAATCTTCAGATTCAGTGTAGTTATCTATTTATATAAACATTTAATCTTCTACTGCAGATCTAAGATCTGATTTTCTCTATTCTTATTAATAGTGATAATTGTGTCAGTGAAGCTCTTTATAGTGAATGCTTGATCTGCAGTAAATACTAATTATTGTTTGACTTTTATCTCAGTCTGTCACTGTGTACACAACACCTTGATCTCATTTAGAATTCTTATATATATACAGAGCTTTGATTTTGATGCAGCAGTTTGTAAGAATAAGTACTCGCAGGCGATTATTCAGGTGTTTGCAGCTTGGCGTGATATGTACTGTTAACTACTAGAAGTATTCATGATAGGAAGATAAAATGTAGAGATCAAATGTATAATAGCATTCAAGCTGAGTTATGAATAGTATTCATGAACTTCAGTCTATATAGTTGTGTGTAGTCAAGAGTCACTAGCTCTATTAATTATATAAGAGATAGAAATAGAGATAAAGAATCTGCAAGAAGCAGAATTTCTTACATATCTCTCTCTCTCTAAGACTTAATCTGTGAAGTCTTTCACTCAGTGACTTCATAGAATCAGCTCAGCACTGCAGTGATACTCACTAAAAACCCTTTATATCTATAAAAAATCTCAGTAAAAAAAATCCCTTATTACTGTGAAGAGAAAAGAGTCTGTCACTCAGTTTCTTATTTCATAAAATTCTTTATAATCTACAGATTCTTCTCTGACTATCATACAGATTCATCTCATATCTTTCATATAGAAGAGTTTCAGTTAACTCTCAATCATTTTCATAAGATTCTTATGTAATCATTACACAGATTCATCTCACAGATGAATCACTCTCTGTGAGATTATTCTTATCAAAGAGAAGCATTCATAAGTTGATTTTTCACTCATTCTTACAAATCATTGTTCTTTAACACTGTAGAATTGTGAGGAATTTTTCATTCTTTTATTAACTCTGTAAAATTGTAGAATCAAGATATTCACAGTCTGTAATCACTCTTTATAGTCATATAGAAAGATTCAGACCTGCAATTCATAATCACTCTTATTTACTAGAGTGATCTGACTGTTTCACAGAATCACTCACAGTGTAAATAAATCTCTCTAGAGTAGTATAAATATCTCAGATCTGTCTATGAAATCTCATCTTCTTTTTTCTTTTTCTATAACAGCTCTCATTCTTATAAACTGTGAGTATTTTTATTCATTCATAAAGTGTTTTTACTTAGATGATAGAGAGAGAGTGTTTCTAACAATATCTGTATATTGATTCAAGAACTTCTCAAGAATAAAAAAATTTTCAATTTCAATATCTTTGTAAACAATGTCTGACTGCTGCTGAGCTTCTTGTGAGTGTTTCTACAACTTCTCTAATTACTTTTTACTAACTGATGAAGCAGAAACACTGTCACTCATAACTGTGTCTTCATTTCTTCCAGCTCTGTTATCATACTCAATCTTCAGATCAGCAGTCAACTTCATATCTCTCTCAGATCAGTCTCTAACTTCAAGCAGTGTAGTTTCTCTCTTTACTGTAAGTCTTCTTATAAGTAATTTCTTACAGACTCTAGCTAACAGTTCTTATAAAGCTCTCAGTATTGTCAGTGTCTTCTGCAGTCTTACAGATCTGTAATTATCTCTTCTCTGTCTGTACAATCTCTGATCAGGCATATGTGAATATATCTAGGTTTTCTATCAATGATTCTTGCACTGCGGCGCATTTCTGTAATTTCATTGTCAATGAGAGATGAGTCCCCGGGTACCTGCAAAATCCAGATAATTAAGACAATGCAAATGTCATGAATTTATAATAAAAGTTAGTCTGAACAGATGAGCTCTATCTCTATATCTTAATTATTTTCAGGCTGAATACTTCAGTATAACTAGAAAAGCAGACATAGCTTCATAAGAGATATCTGATTATACATACAGATGATCAGCTCTCAAGATTCTGTCATAACTGTATATACTCTGATATTCAGCTTCTCTGAAGTCTGTGCATTTCTGACAGTCTTCATATCAAATGTAATAATTATCTATATCACAGATATAATACTCTCTACTTCTTTGAAGAGAGAAATTGATAGTTATTAGAAGATTAAGTATCACAGATATTAAGAGTGTGAATATGAATTTTCTTTATTTTTTCTTTATTAATCTCTAAATTGTGTTTACAGCTCTGTTTATTTTCTTGTTTTTTAGCTTTAATAAGAGTATAATTTCTTCTTCTCTTGTATACACTGCAGACTGTTCATCTTAGTAGAAACTCATTATCTTATAGATTAGAGCTTATAAATAACAGTATTAATATCTTTATCATAATTAGATTCATAGTAAAGACTGTATTATTTTGACTTATCAGAATTCACAGTATAAAAGTTATATCTCAGCTTCTGCAGATATCTTATCTATCTGAATGATTTTTAAGTAAACTTATTCATCTTATCAGAATATTCTTATTACTGAATCTTAAATCAGAGCTTATAATCTTACTTCTCTGAGTTAATAATCTCTTTGATCTGATATTCTCTTTCACTCTCTAGTATTTCATAGATAGAGTGATGAGTCACAGAGTTCTCTTCTAAGAATTTCTTATATTCACAGAGTAAAGAGATATAAAAAATATTATATATTTATAACTTAGATAGCAGTTTCAATCTGTAGAACTGTAAACTAACTTTCTTTATAATCTTATAAGACTCTATTCACAGAAGATTCAGCTTCTTACTAGATCTTTATATAATAATATTTTCTAGACTTAGTCAGACTCTATTATCTTTCTTGAAACTCTTTATAATATGCTTAAAGTCATAGTATCTCTTCTGATACTCTTGAGTCTTTCTCAAGAATTTACAGACTTTCTTCTGAATCTTCTGAATTCTCTCAGTCTGTTCACAGATATCACTACACTCTATAGTGTACTCTCACAGGTTTATTAAGATTATTCACAGATAAGTCTCAGTGAGTATTTCAAAGAGAGTTTTATCTGTACTGATATACTTTGAGTTATTGTATATAAACTTTATAAGTGATAATCAATACACTCAGTCATTCTAATTATAATTAACAAAGTATTACAGATACTATTTCAATATACTTATCAGGTATTCTATCTGATTATCTGTCTGTTGATGAAAAGTTATGCTTAGATCTCACAAGATCTTCAGTATAGTTATCAGATCAGATTAGAATTCTTCTATAAAGATTAATTCTCTGTCTGAGATAATATTCATAGATAATTCATACAACTGAATCATATCACAGATGAAGATATAAGTTAAATTCTGTGACTTCAAGTTCTTATAAGTGAGTATAAAGTGTATTATCTTGATGAAGTAATTCACTATCATCAGCACACTGTCAAAGCAGGCATTATATATGTTCTTGCTTTCAGAGAGACTCACAAGAGTATTCATTTCTAGCTGTTCTCAAGGTTTTTATAAGATGAGTAGAGAAGTAAGTTCTTCATATAATCTGAACTGCACTACTCATAAATTCTGATAAATAGCATAAGAATTCACTATCTTCTTCACAAGTTCTCACATCTTCAGTCAGAAGTATTTTCTTATGAGTAACTCATAAGTTCTAGTATCTGTAAAATAACTTACTAGAGAAGAGTTATAATATCTTTTAATAAGTTCTATGCATAGAAACTCATTCACAGATATATAAATCTAACTCTTTCTTTACAAGAGATTATTTAAGTCTCTTTAATTCTTTATTTCTACAGAATTGATCTCTGCTGTAAGCAGTTTCTGAATATACTGAGTATATTCATTCTTCAGTTGCAGTTCAGATAATCTGAATAGAAGATCTTGTAAAGACTTATACTCTGTATTCTCTTACACTAGGTCTTTTACAGTGCTTCTCAAAGTCTGCAAAGTCTTCAGATTATAGATACTCTCTTCAAGAATTCTCACAGAGATTCTCAGAGTGTTAACTCTTAATATTATAGAGAGTAGTTATACAGACTTCTTCTCTCTCTCTTTTCTCTTCTCTTATAAGAGATTGAGAGACTCTTCAGTCAATCTCTTTATAACACTTAGCTTAAGCATTCTGTAAAGCTTTTCTATCTTCTCTAGTCTCTCTATATCTATCATTCTGGCCTTCTTAACATAGTCTGATCTATGAGAGAGTTTATTCACTGAGTTCTTAGTTCTCTTGATATGTTCTATCTTGAACTAGAACTCACTCAGTCTCTGAGCTCAGTGAATCTATCATTATAAGAGTTTCTTAATTGAAGTAAACTATTACAAGCTGTCATAATCAGTTCTAATAGTAATCACTGTCATAAGACTCTTAAAGTAGTAATATCAGTAATGAAAGAATTTCACTATTATAAGAAGCTTCTGATTATAAATATTATAGTTAATCTTCATGAGTTGTATCTTCTGTGAGAAAAAAATCACTGAAACTCAGTTCTTATTTAACTGTAGTTATAAGAATATTTTTGAAATTATAAAGAAGAAGATATCTGTCTTCAATCTGATTAAAAGTAAGAGATTAAAGTAAAACAGTATTACTATATTTATAAATATCTGTTTTAATCTTATAAAGACTCTGTGAGCTTCTGAGATAAGAAAGTTCTCACAGTTCTTTCATCTTAATAATCTTTTTATTCTTCATTCACAGAATAACTTCTTCTTATTTTCACTTTTCAGTATGTCTGTAAGAGTCAAGAAGATTCTTGTAAATGCAAAGATAAATCATTTATAGAAATTCACAAAGTTCAGAAAGATCTGAATCTTATAAATACTAGTTAACTTCAGTTATGATAGAATAGTCTTAATTTATAAAGATTTCATCTGAATTTCATCTGCAGTGATTATATATTCTAAGAAATTAATTCAATAGACACTGAAGTTGCACTTCATAAGCTTAATATACAGTTCTGTCTTATCTAAGACCTTTAATATACTTTATACATGCTCAGTGTGTTCTTTCTTCTTTGTAAAGTACATTATTACATTATTCAGATATATTATTAAAAAGACATTCAGATATACATAAAGTATTTTATTAATAAAAGACTGAAATATTATAGAGATATTAGTCAGATTAAAACATATTACTAAATATTTAAACAATCTCAGTACAGTTCTAAAGACAGTCTTTCATTCATTCTCAGACTGTATTCACAGTCATGTATATATATTGATTATATTCAGTTATGTGAATATGACAGCTTCTATGAGATGATTAATTACATTCTCAATCAGAGACAGAAGATAGCAGCTCTTTATTATCTTGAAGTTTAGATTACAGTAGTCTATATATAATCTGAGATCTTCATTCTTCTTCTTTATAAATATTACAGAGACTTTCATAAAGATCTGTGAAGATTAAATAAAGCTATTCTTCAGATTCTTCTTTACATAGATCTGTAAGATCTCTGTCTCATGATGAAAGAGCTTATAAATTGATTCTCAGAAGAGTTTCTGTTCTTCTATCAAATCTATTATCAGATTCATCTTATAGTAAGAAAGAAGCTCAGCTGTCTTTACTAAGCTAAATATCTCTGTAAGATCTCAGTATTTCTCTAATATCTGAAGCTCAGTTTTCATGACTGCAAGATTCTCAGATACTTATAAAGTTATTATATAGATAAGCTTGTCTTCTCTAACTAACTCTACAGTATTAACTGATTCTATCTCTGTGAGTGAGTCTGTCAATACTGATCAGAAGTATAAATCTGACTTACAGACAGCTATATACAGATTATGTCTTTGAAGTTATACAAGTCTTAAGTATATATTATCTGTGATATCTGTGATGATCACAGTTTCTGTAAATCTTCTTCAGATTTTAGAGAGATCTTGTAATTTAAAGATAACTCTTACAAGTCTCTCAGTTCTCAGATCTGAGTTCTCACACTCTGCTTATTACAAGAGCAGATTCTCAGTTTTCATTATTCAGCTTATTCACTCTATAAGCTTTAGAAACACTACAGTGACCTGAAATTCTGAGTTTATTAATACTTTTCATACTTATAAGACAGTAGTATTATAGCACAGTCTCTCTCTATAAGTAAGTATTTTTATTGAGAGAGTAACAGATTCAGATATTAGCTTTAAGACTCTTAAGAAGACTGTTACTGACTCTGTTCATGACTTCTTAAATTTCTATATTGATTTATTCAGATAGTTTGCACAGAGATGTTCTAATTTAGAATAGATAAAGCAGAGTTTCTTTTTCTTAATCTCTCTGTTATATACTCTATTTATAGAAGCTTATAAAGCTCTCTCTCTCTACTTAGTAGTCAGATATGAATCTCTCTGTGTCTTATTATCTTTTTCTGATAAATCTGTTCTCTGTTATTCTAGCTCTTGCAGAGCTGATTGATAATTCACTCTCTACAGATCTGTAACTCTTACAGTGATCTGTAAGTAATGAATAAGAGTTATCAGTTTCTTCAGAGTTAAGAACTTAGAGTCTTACTTAATAAGCTTATTCTGCATGTTTTTATTCAATCTCTTTATAAATATTATCATTCAGATCTTGTTTCAGAGCTCTGTTTTCACAGATCTTAATTCATATCATAATTTTATAAAGTACTGTAAGTAGTCTTCATCAGATTTCTTATCTCTTTTTCTAATATTAATAATCACAGTTCAGGTATTCTCTGTTCAGCTTGTAAAGTCTCTTAACTTATTCTTTAGATAGATCTTGAGAACAGATCAGTGAAATCTCTTATAATTATTCTCTAAATAATTCAGTCAGTTCTTGACTTTGATATAATAAAGATCTGTTATTGTATAGATGACAGCTTCTTTATCTTTTATATCATATAGCTGAGCTTATGAGTCAATTTCAAATACAAACTTATAAAAGCTTTTATAGATTGTAGTTCAATAAGTGATCTTAAGTAATCATAGCTTAAGAAAGTTTCTTTTCAATTTGTAAGTATCTCTGAAGATCATGTTTAGAGACTTAGTTCAAGAGTGTTTACAGACAGTAAGTATTTCTTGTAGAAAAATAGCTTAATTCTGTGAGAGATACTTAAGAATGTTCTTTACTGAGATTGATTTATTTATCAGCTTGAAGAGTTTCTCTGTTACAGATGTAGAGAATGATGTTCTGTAAGTGATTGATAAGTTCTCTAAGACTTCTTTTACAGAAGTTATTCATAATTCAGATGACTGCTTCTGAGTGTCTGCAGTTGAGTTTACAGAGATTAAAGTATGTAAGTTTCTAGTTCTTTCAGTTATAACAGATGATTACTGACTGACTGAGCTTGAAATGTAAGAATAAGTACTCACAAATAATTATTCAGGTGTTTACAGCTTGATGTGATATGTACTGTTAACTACTAGAAGTATTTATAGTAGAAAGATAAAATATAGAAATCAAATGTATAATAGCATTCAAGCTGAGTTATGAATAGTATTTGTGAACTCCAGTCTATATAGTTGTGTGTAGCCAAGGGCCACTAGCCCTATTAATTACGCGAGAGATAGGAATAGAGGTAAAGAATCCGCGAGAAGCGGGATTTCTTACACAGTTTCAGCTGCTTTTCTTACTGCTTTGAGTAAATTCCCGAGAGATTCTGTATATCTTCTGATTCAGATAGCAGAGAAGAGTGTTATTCATATTAACTAGAGAAGATATTTATTTCAGTGGTTTTCTCATTGATTGTATGATATCTATTATTATATCACTGTATTATTATATTGCTATATTGTTATATTACTATATTATTATATGATTTCTGTTGTCATTGTATGACTTCAGTGATGATCATCTTTCCCTTTTATCTCTTTAAGTGAAGAGTGATCTTCTTTGAATCTGATTCACTGCTCTTATTTCTCTTTCTCACATCTCATCTATTCATGTACATAGCATTCACCTGAGTGTGAAGTTTTCTCTTAACAAGTGAAGCAGCATTAATTGAATACTCTTTCACTCACTGCTCTTCATATACTATCTTTTGAGATGTTCTAGAACTACACTGATATGATAACTACAAATTGCTTTATAGATGAAATTATCACACTCTGAAGAAGTCTGTGCTTCTCACTAATTTTTAGACATGCTATCAGATGTGATTCAAAGATTGCTTAAGTCAGTGTATAATTACAGATATATGTCAGCTTCTTATATATCATAATATTGTACACTAAATTAATTAGTGGCTGCTATGGCCCTCTTTACACTCATAAGCAAGTGCGGAAGCGGCCGCGTTATTATCCGACAGTCGTAGGTTCTTCCGAATTATAAAACTGTAATCACTGTTCTTCTGTTATCTCATGAAAGAACTGTAGAAAAGATCTATTAAAGTCACTTAATATCTCTAATAGAATCTGATAAGATGTAGTAATTAACTTCACTATTAATCTATCTGAGTAAGAGTTGTAGAAACATTCTGATTATTATGAATTAATTAAGTAAAGATATAATATTGAAATTTTATAATATGATGAATACTGAACAAGTTACTGAAGCTTTTCTACAGAGTCTGTTCTATCAGATGTATAAATTACTGAGATTTATAGTATTAGATCAGAGTTGTTAATTGATAAGTACTCTCTGAACAAGAATCTGTCAAGTTCTCAAGATTACACACTGTCTATCAACTGTCTATCATCTTAAGACTGATAATATATCAGAATGAATAATTCAGACTGTGAAGAATTATCTCTGTTAGTTCTGTAATTACTTATACAATAATTAGTATGATCTTCTTCTACATGCAGAGATCATTATCAATGATTGAGATACTATTTTAACAGATATAAGCCTGTTCTTTCTTATACATAATTATCATATAAAGATGTTAGATTTTTTAGAGATTACACAGTTCACACTGAACCTCTGCAGTCTGATTCAGATCACTGATAATATAGTAATAAAGCTCTGAGATACTCATAACTGAGTAGAAGTCTTCATAACAGCTGTGAAATAAGATTAAGAGAATTAAATTAATGTTCACTGAGATCTCACTGAGCAGTATAAGATAGAAGACTTAGTATGATTGAATCTTAAGAATATATAAATCACACATTCATCTTGTATGCTGAATTACTGCTATGTCAAGTATAAAGTAATAGAAGTTCTAGATAGCTACAACTACTGTCTTGACATATTATCAGAAATTCATGATGTCTTTCATACAAGCTTGCTCTGCTGTGTCATCATTAATCTGTCCTCTTCTCAACTGACTTCTGACTGACAGCTGCCAGAGATCATAGAAGAAGATAATGAGCTTGAGTGAGAGATTGAAGATATTCTCAATGAGAGATTATGCAGCTACAGCTGATAATATCTTGTGAAATGAATCAGCTATGATTAACTGATCTGAACTCTGAGTTCTGTGTTATCTGAAATATCAGTCCTTGACTGATGGGAACTGCTTCTGAAAGAGAGAGATTAATGTGACAGGCTGTGCCTGATCAATTATATAGACTATTCTGTACACTTCATAGATTTCTACCGCCTCATTTCTAATCACTGATTCTCAGCTGCTATGAACATGTATATTCTGATCACCGATTCTCGGCTGCTATAAACATGTGTATATTCATTCACTCTGAAGCTCCACTGCATACATCATCACATATGTGTATAAATATTCACTTCAATTGCTGATTCTTGTACTTTCTCTTTCTTTTCCTTCTTTAATATTTTTCTCTTTATTATATAAGACCTATCAATATTATACCGATCTATTCAGCGTAGACCTCTTACACTTTTCACTATCTTCTTATAAATTTTATTTAAAAGTTTCAATCTAGCTTTTACTCTTAATACTGAGAAATACTCTATTCTCTGTATCTATTTAATATTCTGACTATCTATTCTCTTCTTTGAAATATTATCTATAATGTCACTGAATAATAAAGAAGTATATTCATAATAAGCATAGAAAGAAAATACTTTTAAAATTATATTCTTTATATTATTATATATAAATTCAGTAGTTAGAAGATACTTGAGTCAATTATTCTGATAATATAAATAGAATACTTAAAAATGCTGTTTTAATATTTGATTCTGATATTCAGTCTGATCATCTGTCTGCAGATGAAATGCAGTGCTGAGAAGATATCTTATTATAAGAAAATAGTAAAAAGCGAATTAGTATTTACTGATAAAGAGAGATTCTTAATCTATTATCAATGATTTCAGAGCACTGTAATTACAAATGATGATATCTAAAAACAAATCATTCAATTCAGAGGCTTTAATCTTTTTATAAATAAAGATATATTTGATTATCTTCATAAAGCAGTTAATAATGATTAAAATTGAGTTATATTCTTTAACTTTTATTAACGTCAGCAGATTAACTATGAAATTCATTAATAAATTTTATTATAGACTTTTTGAAATAGATAGTGATATCAACTTATCATATTACTTATACTGCAGAATCTTTATTCTTTAATAGATATTATAAGTTTCAATATACTCTTTAACATCTGTCTGAAGATTGTTTTAAACATATTTATATTTTAGAAGCTCTTCAGTCTTCTCTAACTCAAAGTGCTTAGTATGAGAATTATTATAATAAATTCTTAATAATTTCTAATACACTGCTCTGCTATGAGAGATGAAGACTGAATTATTTAATAGTAGAAGTTCATATTCTTCTAGTTATTAGTGACTTGATTTCTTAGCAGTACTATCTCACTCAGAGTCTGTCTCTTTCAAGTTTAAATCAGATTCTTTCTTCTTCAACTTCTAAATTCAAGCTGTAGTGAAGATATTCCTCTGCTATAACTCATCAATAAATTCTAAAAATAGTTATGTTAAAAGATTATAGACTGTGTCATTCTTTATTAATTCAATAATAGTAAGATATAATATAAGAAGCTTATGATCTTCAGTGTTAATTCTCTGTGAGAACTCAGGTTTTCTTTTATCTTCTATACTGAGTCACACAGCTGTCTTATCAGTGCTTTTTCTGAGCTTCAGAGAATTTTAATTCTCTGCAGTCAGCTTCTTCTGCAGTGATAGTAAAGATTCTTTTATAGAATTCTTCTTCTCATTAATAATATTATAATCAGACTGTTTAGATAGTGTATCAGTGAGATTAAGCGGATCTAAATAGTATCAGATATAGAAATTATACTCTGAAAGCAGCTCTGCTCATCTGACTTGATATTCTGTTAAGCTCTTTGTTATTAAGAAATAATATAGATTTATATAATCAGTGAGAACTTATACTGAGTATTTACTATTCTAAAGATAATATTACTAGATCTTAAAGAATTTGACAATTATTAATATTTCTTAATCATGAGTATTATATCTTCTCTATATAAGTGATAACTTCTTGAAGAGATCAATAATCTTTATTTATAGTATTTTATAAATTCTATGAAAAAATCTTCTCTCACAGATATTTTATTATCTGTATTCTTTGAGATTATTATTTTCTGATTCTTTCAATATTAAAAGATCTTCAGTGTTAACTATGAAAAGATTTCACAGATTTCATTGTTAAATATATCAGTCTCACACTGACTGAGTAAATTAAGATTAAAGTGATTCAGTATTATAATATCTATAAAAGCTTATTTCAATTCTATAAATACTCTCACAGTGTCTTAAGTGAGAATAAATAGTTCTATTTATCTGTCTTTAACACTTCTCTTTAATAGATCTATAAGAGAAGTAGTAATCTATGAATATGTATAGATGAAGCATCTATAGAAATTTATAAATTCTAGAAATATCTATCTCTTATAATATGTCTGCAGTGCTGATCAGTTCTTAATAACAGAAACTCAGCTTCTATTCATTAAAATGTTATTAATCTTAATAATATAATCGAAGAAATCAATCTTCTGCATGTAGAACAAGTATTCGTCAGTGTTTATATATAGTTAATACTATCTTAAGTGACTCAATACTTCTTGAATATGAGTATTATATTCTTCTTTCATTTTTGAGAATATTAGAATATTGTTTAAGTATACTATATAAAAGACATTGATAAGACTCTGCAGTGTCTTATTTATATAAATCTAGAAGATGACTAAAGTATTACAAAAATTAAAAGATAAAATAAGATATTTAAAATTACTGTACTTGATATAAAAAGTTATTTTTTAAATATCATCT
>NW_025544777.1:334261-396025 GCF_000003525.1 Blastomyces dermatitidis ER-3 | reverse complement strand
ATCAATCAATCATCTGTTAATTAATGGTAATAAAATAGTAATTCTTAACTATCATCATATTAAGATCTCTGTAGTCTATACAAAGACATAGTCTATCATTCTTCTTAGGTATAAATAGTATGAATATCTCTGCTAAACTCTTCAATGAATATATTCAGTTCTTTGATTATACTTTCTCAAGATATTTATACAGAATATTTAATTTTTTTACTAACAAGTTATAAACAGATCTGTACAGTACTGTTATATTATCTTTAAGACAAATCTTATACTATATCTTAATATCAGAAAACTTCACTGCTTTTCTTTTTAAAAAGATATTCTTATAATCTATAAAGAGATGTTATATTTATTCATCTTTAATAACAGATACTGCTGCTAATCTTGCAGTGAGAGTAATAACTTCTTCATCTATTCTCAAGTCTCAGTTATCTACTACACAGTATATTAACTGTATCTTTTTCTCAAGATTCTTTTAATGAAACTCTTTAGATTTCTCTATCACTGTCTGTTCATTAGTAAGATAATACTGTCATATCTAAGTAACTCCGTTAATAAGAGAATTGTTTTCTCTCAATTATAAAACATCTAGAATGATGTTCTCATTTATAATATTAATAATATAAAGAAGCAGACTACTCTTCTTAAAAACTTCTTCTAAGTCTGTAATTATATATAGACTGACCGTGTGACCGTGTCTGAGACCAGGATCAGAATATTTGATGATCTTATTATCAATTCAACTGATCTTATTACACTGTTTTAACATTAGATAGTAATCTCATACTGTTTCAGTGAGACTTACTGTCTACTCTTATCACATTTTTCAAATGAGATTATGATTTCTACTTCTCAATTTAAATTATTTTTATTGCTTTAAATGACTTTAAATCTTATTTAAGTGTTATCAAAAAGCATTACTTTTTACAAAATTAAAAATAGTCTAAAAAAAACCTTAAAATTTCTAAAAATAGTAACTTTATACCAAGAATGAAACTAAATGAGATCAAATGAGATCACTTTCTTATTTTTTCTTAGTCATGATTTCATTTTGAGATCTGATATATAGTCACTTTGCATGTTTTTTTAATGATTAGTCCCAGTGGGATTCACGCTAAGAAATGTATGAGATCAGATCAAATGAGATTAAATGTGAAATTCATAGTCTCAGCAGTCAGTCTAATTATATACTTCACTTGAATTATGTTAAAACAGTGATATTTTATTTTATCATTAAATTTCATATAATTTAATAAGTTTATCTTGTTTCAATTCTTCATCAAAGAAAAGAAATAGAATATGAAGTTAACATCTACTCTGAAGTTAAGTAGATATCTTACTAGTATCTTCTTATTCAGAGTATTTATTATGATTATACTGTAAACTCAGAGATATAAGAATTATTAATTCTTTATTTCTTTCTCTTCTTTATCTTCTGTGAATATATTTATCAGAAGAGAAGTTAACTTTAAAAAGATATCTTCTCAGTTTCTTCTCTTCTTCAGCTTCTTATAATTACTAGTATAGTGATTATCAGCTTCACAGTTAAAGTAGAGATCTTTATTAAATCTTTTTTAATATTTCTTTACAGTAAGTGAAGAATTAAAATACTTAAAATTCTTCTTTCTATTCTCTACACTGAAGCTGTTATAATACTATTTAGATTCTGTTATTAATTACTTAGAAGAGATCTTATTAATCTTTTTCTCAGAGTATTAATTATTTAAATAGATTTAGAAAGCTAAGTTAACAAGCTTAGTATAATTAATTAATAATGTGGCGGGCTGCGCCTGATCAATCATATAGACTATTCTGTTACACTTCACAGATTTCAACTGCTTCATTCTCAAACACGTATACTATGCTCTGATTCTCAGCCATTCTTGATCACTGATTCTCAGCTGTTACAAATGCGTATAGATTCTTCCGCTCTGAAGCTTCACTGTGTACATCATCACATATGTGTATAAATATTCACTTTGATTGCTGATTCTTGTACTTTCTCTTTCTTTTTCTTCTCTAATGTTTTTCTCTTTATTATATAAGATCTATTAATATCATACTGATCTATTCAGTGTAGGCCTCTTATACTAGAAAAACATTCATTGTCTTCTTATTAGAAATGATTATTCATGTATCATCTCCTCATTAGAAATGATTACTCACTGAGATATCTGAATATGTAACAATGTGTAAGAAAGAGAAACACAGTTAAATGAACACTGAGTTCTCAGATAGAAGCTTGCTTACCAGTTATTCTGGCTCTGTAATAAGATCTTACAAAGAGAATGTCAGTGAAAGACCTGAGAGTTCTGACACTCAGATGTATAAGATATTCATATAATTACACTTCTTCAGATTTCACAGATATCACATATCTGATAAAATGATATAATCATATGTAATGATAATATGAAAGAACTCTTAAATGTAAGCATAGAAGGTATATCACAGTAACTCTGAGCAATATTGAAATTATAATAGTAATAGATAGTAGACATGCATGCAACTTAATAACTTCAATACAAAGAGATTCAACAATTAACTTATGTGATTTCAACATCTATAGAATTGAATACAAAAGTACTGAAAGAATACTTAGATACTTCTGTATATTTCAATACTTCTGATCTCACTCTCTACTCATTATGAAGAATGAAAATACTTGTGAAACTGAGTGTGAATGAAGATGTCATCAGTTCACTAATCAATCAAGATTGATATATTAATGAATAATTGAAGAATTGTGTGAAATAGAAGTTTCATTCATGAATAAAAGCATGTGAATCAGTGTTGTAAACACCTGATAATATCATCAAATATCTTGATATTCTGTTTCAAGACACTGCTATGTAATAGAAAGTATTAGATTGATTACAGAGTATCTGACAGAGAAACACTTCTCTTATAACATTTATTTCTGACTTCAATATCAAGATTCTAGAAGCAGATGATCAATCTTGAGAGAATTGAATGAAGATTAGTATGCTTAAGAAGACATTAACTTTCAAACTCTTATAGACTCTTGTAAGTGTAGACAAAGATCAGACTTATAAAGTTTTCTACACACAGCTCTGAATATTGAATGACTGTCTTATCAAGCTCAAGAGTATATAGAACAGTGATAGAAGATATTACACTTCAGTCACTCATATATCTGCACTGAAGAACAGCAATGATGCAGATGCTATGAACTGAATAGATTCAAATATCTATGCATAAGCAAGAGTTTCTTCTATTCAAACAGACTTCAGAGTTTCTGAGATCACTTCTGGAGAAGTTGCTGATTAATATTAATATGAAGTATACATTAACTGTAACTGAACAGAACACATTACTTTTAACTGTTGATTGATCTATATGCTCTCTTAATCAAGAGAAAGATCAGTGTCTTCTCATTCAAAGAATGAATCAGTGCCTGTCTGCATCAATCATATTGCAGTGAAAGAAGATTTGAAAGATAACTATAAGAATGCTCTGATGAAACAGGGAAAAGATTAACTTCTATTTAAATTTATAAACAGAAGCTTGAAGAGATCAGACAATAACAATTTGAAGAGAAAATAGCACTGAATGTGATTCTTGTATCTACTGTGATTGATAACATGTATAATATAAAAGTCATGATAGACAGCAGTCTATGTTACTATGCAATGATAAAATCTTCAGTCATAAGATATTATAACCTTCAGTATATTCTCTTATCAAAACTCTAACTTCTTACAGAATTTAATGATTCAAAAGACATTTGTATCTGTTATATAATGAAGTTAATCATAGATGTGAGAGAATATTAACATGAAAATGCTTATGCATATAAAGTTAATAATCTTGATTATAATTTTATATTAGAACTTGTCTGACTATCTGAACAAGATATCTTATTGAATACTTAAAACAGAAGCTTGATATTCTCTAACAATAATAGAATTCATGAAGATGATATTCACAAGATCATGAATCTAACACAGATCTCTGTTAACATGTATAAAATACTCTGAAAAAGAAGTCACTGATAGTAGAATTATATAACAATCTATTCTATCAGTCTGACTAATATTAAAAAGACTCTAGAAAAGTCATTCTGTATTATAATAACAGATTCTCATACAAAACTCTCTTAATAATATCATGAATATCTAGATGTCTTCTGATAAGATAATATTATAAACATATCTCTCTTACAAGATTCTGAAGTGAATCACAGTATCAAGTTAGAGAAGAAGAATGATAAGAATTCTGAACTATCATGAGACCTTCTTTACAACATGTCTTAAGATGAACTTCTTCTTCTTCAAAAGACACTCAATAATCTATTGAATAAAAAATTTATATATATTAGTAATTTTTTCACTGCAGCCTCTATTCTCTTTACAAAGAAATCAGATGAGAAACTTTGATTCTGTGTAAACTATCAAGAACTGAACAGAATAATAAAGAAAGACTGCTACTCACTATCTCTTATCAATGAAACTCTAGCTTGCATTGAATAAGCTTAATAATTTATAAAATTAAATGTCATCACTGCATTTCATAAGATCTGTATCACTGAAGAAGATGAGTGACTTACAGTATTTTAAACATGATATAGTCTCTTTGAATAAATAGTTACTCTCTTCAGCCTGACTAACACTCTCAGTACATTTCAGAAGTATATCAACTGAGCACTCTGAGATTTTCTTGATAAATTCATATCTATATACTTCAATGACATTCTCATCTTCACTGATAAGTTTAGAAAAGAATATCAAGAATATGTACAGAAGATATTACAATAACTACAAGAAGCAGAACTACTGATAGATATTGATAAGTATGATTTTGAAGTCAAGAGTATCAAATATCTGAGTGTTATTATAGAAGCTAGTAAGAAGATTCAAATGAATTCTGAGAAAGTCTCTGTCATTCTTGAATGAGAAGCTCTATATACTGTGAAAGATGTACAAAGCTTCATTGAATTTACTAACTTCTATCAGTAATTCATACAAAACTTCTCAGATATCATGAGATCATTTACAGAACTTATTAAGAAGAATTCAGTATTTCAGTGATTAGTAGACACTGAAGCTGTATTTATACAGATGAAGAAGATGTTCATCAATATCTCTCTGCTAATAATATTTAACTCTGATTGTAAGACAGTTATTGAAGCTGATTCCTCTGACTATTTAATAGAAGAAGTTATATTATAATATGATAATAAAGATATTCTACAATTATATATCTTTATATCTAAGAAACTGAGTCCTGCTGAATGCAATTATAAGATCTATGACAAGAAACTTCTTATAATTATACACTATCTAGAAGAATGAAACTCTGAACTTCAAAGTGTCTCTGAATTTGAGATAATCACAGATTATAAGAATCTTAAATACTTTATAATAATCTATAAACTCATTAAATAATAGATGCAATGATCAGAGTTTCTAAGTTAATTTCATTTTATAATACACTACTATCTCAGCAGTCAGAACTCAATGACAGATGCTCTCTTATAATAAGAATAAAATATACTATCTAATATAACAGATACACACTGAATGAATCAAGAATATCAACTCTTAAATTCAAAGATATTAGTTAATTATAATAAGATCACGTATAACACTATACACTTATTATTATTATTATTATTCTTTCATTATACTCATATGCAAGCGGAGCTTATGATGAGTCCTTACGTGATGTTAAATACAGGTCAAGTGTTGGTTATACAGGAGGAAATACAGGTGTTGAGACCATGCCAAGATAACAAGAACATAGGAAATACAAAGAAGTGACAATTAGATACATGCGATAATAACTTCCCAGCTCAGAAACATAGAGCAATTTATTGAAGTGATTTGTACACCTCTGTATTTATTAGAAACCTGAGGTGCTTGAGTTCCGGATTTAATGTATCCCCTGCGGGTTTCGAACCCACACGCCTTGGTTTCTCACGCCAAGACGCTACCGGGTGGCCGCATTAACCATTCGGCCACCGGGGCATAACACTATACATACTTTACTAGTCAGAACATTCTCTGAATCTACATTGAATAAATTATAGTATATAACAGCTTAAACTGATGAACTTCTTCAAGCACTTATTAAAGTAGTATATCAAGAAGCAATCTGATTTTTCCCAGAACTACATATAAGAATTAATATCTCAGAATGTTTAATCAATGATAATAATACTCTATAATTTCATGAATAATGTTGCTGATTACTACATCTATTCTAGTCACGTGCCATCTTAATCTATTTAGTGTAACTCGCGTAGTTAGATTACAACATAATAATATTATTCTTCAAGAGATTATAAATAGACTGGCCGGCAGAACTATGAATTTCACATTTGATTCCATTTGATCTGGTCTCATACATTTCTTGATATGAGTCCCACCAGGACCAAGCCTCAAAAAAATCTGAAAATGAACCATTTCTGAGAGAAATGATGTGAAAAATGACCAGATTTAATTCAAGAACAGTGAAATGAGAGTAATTTCTCAGAATAAACTATAAAAGATGATCATTCTTTCAAAATCAGAATGAGACTGAGACTGAAGATTAAAATCAGTCTTATTTAATTCATTCAGTGATTGCTTATATAATCAGAATTTGGTAATAATTATTGATAATACTCATGAAACAACTAAATACATTCTTATGCAAGTTTATTATTCACTTTCTCATGAAAACTACACTTCTCTGATATACTATGATCAGAGGTATTAAACTGTCTGATAATTCTATATTTTACAATCATGAGTTTCTTAATTATTTCTTCTTGTAATTGTTTCTGATGATAGTGATAAATATCTCAACTTGAGTTGAACTTTCACTTCATTTTCACCTCTATTAATGAAATTGTCAGAATATCATGCATCATCAGTGCAACAGTTGAATATATACTCTCAACAATTTTTCATAACTCTAGAATTGATTTGATATGTAAATTTGTCAGATTATCTTGAAGATAGCAGTCAAATTCAGTTTTATAAACATGTAGTTTTGCCTGATTTTCAGTTGTAATCAATGTATGCAAGTTCTGTTTCAAAGTTAGTATTATAGTTCTATAGAATATGAAGCATTATCAAAGATCATTACTTACTAGAGAATTATATTTCACTGTCTTCACATCTCAAACATCTGCTCATTCAAATCTCTGATAGTTGACATTGTAGTAGTCTCAGACTAATTTAACATATGAGTCTCATTTCTTCTCTGTTCAATCTTGAGAAGTGTAGATATTAACTTGATGAAAGAGATCTAGTAGAGCTGCTACAGCATAGTACTCTGTAAAAGATTGTTCAGTTTTGCTGTAGTAATATGCCAGTTTATCTCTTACAGTAATAATAGCCTGCACTATAGCATCATCTCAGACTGAATTTCTTTTTAAGTGATTCAACTGCTTCTCAAGATGAGCAAATAAACTGTTATATACTCATCAGACTGACTGCAGTATTGATGTATGAGTGATTGAGACTGTCTTTATTATCTTATAAAACTGAAACAGTAAATCAATTACATATTTCAACTGAGTTTACTTTATATCAGAAAGTTTCAATATCTGAATCTTTTTCTGATCAGAGTGTTACACTCAATGATTAATTATCTGATGCAATCAAAGAGTCTGAATAGTCATCTCATATATTAAACTTCATCATATTCTAATATTCTGTATCATATTCATTGATGTGACTGATTTGTTTATTTGTTAAATATCATGAAATTGTTGTTGTTATTTAGAGAAGGTACAAATTGTATTAGCAATGTTTCAAATCTGTGATATTTAAATTATTAGTCAATCTATTCAAAATTAACAGTAGTGTTATCAAAAAGTGTTATCAAAAAGTGTTACTAAAAAGTATTATCAAAAAGTGTTATCAAAAAGCAATATTAAAAAGTGTTGTTAAAAAACATTATGTTTTACAAAGTGAATGTAAAAGTTACTTGAGTAATCACTTTCATCTCATTCTCATCTCAAGAATCAGTCATCTCATTATTCTTCATCTTGATATTAAGATTCTTTATCAGTGTTTGCATCACAAGTTGAATCACATGAGCAATGTAGGAAATATGACCTTGTTTATTATTTCAGGAATATAAAGTCAATTTTTGCTTCAAGCTCTTTATCATAGTATAGTTATTCACAGCATTGTCAGTTGTAATTATAAGAAGACTGAGACTAATATCTCAATAGTCATTTTTAATCACAGTTATTAATATCTCTGTCATATAATTCTCAGTATGACTACTGATCAATGATTCAAATTCAATTAATGTCTCTTAATAAGTTCAGTTCTCATCAATGTAATAACATGTAACTCTCATAAATGCAAGATTATTTGTACTAGTTCATGCATTCACTGTGAGAGACACTTTTTAATGATTCTTCAACTCTGATTCTAGATGTTATATATTGACTTTGTAGTGTGTCTCAAGGTTGGATCAAAGACAGAATCAATGTGAAATATAAAGATTTGAATTAAGCATTTAAAGAAGTGTTCAGAATTCAGAGTTTTCAATTGATCAAAGAGAAAGATTCAGAGATATACACATGTGAAGTAATTATTCACAGAAGTTATCAGATGAGAGTTATGAAATCAGAGTACTGATATATAATTATTTTCACATAATTTTCTTCAAATTAGAAAGTTAGCATTATCAAAAATTATTACCTGATAGAGTAACTTATCAGCTCAGTAGTAATTTTCTAATTATTTTTCTTTTATTATCTGTATTCTGACAACTTCAGATGTCAGAAAATTTCTTCAGAGCTATAATCAGTTTATGATGAATGTTTCTGAATGAAGTTGCAGTAATTGTAGCAGAGAGATGACTTTTCAGTAATCTGCAATATAATCTGTTGATAATTATTTCATAGTTTATCTTGATATTTATGTTGAGTTTTTCATAAATTTCATGACCTGAAATCAGATATGAAGAATGAAGTGATTATTTATCATAATTGAAAGAGAGCATTCTGTGTTGAATTGTAAACAACATAGACTTTATGATTCACAGTGATTTCTTGAAGAGTTTATAAATCTTCAATAGAAGTAAAAGAAGTGAAAGAAGTGAATTCAGAAGATATAATAATAATTTGAGAAAGATGATAATTTATTTTCAATAACTGATCACTGATGTGTGTAAGAAGAATTAATATAAGAGAAAATAATCTTATTTCTTAGCTTAGTTATAATTTTAATACTAACTCAGATTGAATATCATTGATGTATAAAAGTAAATAAACAATCTTGATTAATCTCTGTTATATTTCTTGAAATATATTAATATTGTAAAAGAGAGTGTTATCAAATTATGTTATCAGATAATATCATTAAAAATATATTAATATTGTGAATATCAATGTTGAAAAAATGTTGATACTTATATATTATAGTGATTTGTGAATCATGATAGTTAAATATATATATATTTATATCATTCCTGACTTGATTACAACTTGTACAATAATTTTTGAAAACTCAAAATCAATTTTAATTATTAATAATTAAAAACTTAAACTTACAACTAACTAATATAAAAAGAAAAAAATCTACTTCTTCTCTTTCTCATTCTTCTTATCATTCTTCATAATTCACTTCTCATTCTTCTTCTTCTTCTTCTTCTTCTCATCTGAGATAATAATCATCTCAAAATCTCTCTTCACTGCCTTCTCAGAGAAGGGTTTCTGCTGCTTCTTCTCAGCCAGGTCAATCTGTGTCTCAAAATCTCACATTTTCTGATCTGCTGTCTCAGATTCCACCTCAGTAGTAAGCAGATTGACATGCTCAGAGAGCAGGGCTATCTTCTCAATATTCTGAATTATGAAGTGCATTCAAGACCTGAACAAGGCCTCAATTCTCTTCTTCTCTGCTAGCTTCTGCTAATTAATTAGAGCACAGAAGTGTTATCAAAAATTATTATCTCTTAATAAGTAAAAAACTTATCAGTTTTGACTTCTTTATCTTCTACTTTAACACTCTCTCAATCTTCTTCTGTTACTACTTATTTATAGTAACACTCTTCTTCTCTCTCTCTCTCTTTATCTTGAACTCAAATCATTCTTGAGACTTCTTCTGATCTCACTACTGCTGTATGAGACTCTTCACTGTCTTCTTCTTCAATCTCTCACAGATAGTGTCATTCATATTATTTCTATACTTAGTTCAGTCTAAATCTATCAGAAGTGTTACTTAAAATTGTTATCATTTTACTCTCTTACAGAGCCTCTTCAAGGCATTATAATATGTCTTACAATCTGTCTTCTCTTACTTGAATATCTTCTTCTTCTCTTCCTTCAATCTGTGACAGCACTCACGCGCCTTGATGATCTGCAGGACTGCAGAATATTTGAAGAGAGATGACATGATTAATTTCAGTGAGTATTGAAGAGAGGTGAAGGCAGAAGAGACAGTCAGAAATGATATAATAATAATAATAATAATAATAATGATGATGATGATGATGATGATAATGATGTTGATAATTTTAATGATGATAATGATGATAATGATGATGATAATAATGATGATGATGATGATAATAATGAAAGAGAGAGTGTATTGAAATATATTACTGACTTATTAAATATAAAGAGACAAAGAAAATATTAACAGCTTTCAGAGATATACAGAAACAGCTACAGTGTTACATAGTAATATCATCTTCATTCAATACATGCAGTGTTGATATTCTTTGTATACAGTTATCATATAATCTATATCAGAGATACATGCAGAAAACAGATCTTTATTACTAGAAAGAATAATTGCAGCAATTCTCTGTTTTTATATTATAAAGATAAGTTATTCTCATTTCTTTCTTCTCTCTTTTCTCTTCTTCTTCAACTCATCACTAAGTTCAAGCCAGTATGAAAACTATTAAAACACTCTTAGAAATTCTTAAATTAAAGAGTATAGACTAATCAAATTTTAAATGCAGAAGAATCAAATTATATTCAATATTACTAATTATTCATCTTCTCTCAATAAAATCACAGTCGCGTCTTTCCCCTTCCTCTTAAACAAAACATGGCCTGTGAAAAGCAAGTATCACGCCAGGCTATAATGACTAACACAGCCTCAGTACACAGAGCTGTATACATACAGTGCATGCTGAACTGAGAGACTGTGTGAGTTACAAACCAGTATCAGCATCTCAGAGAGAGTCATGCAGTGTGAGAAAGCTGTAACTCTCAGTTATATGCATAGAGAGTGAATCATTACAGTAAGTGTATATGCATTGCATGAAAGTAACACTTTTTAATAACACTCAGTCTCTGATATTATGAAAATAGAGTCTCTCTGTGAGATTCATTTTTATCAGAAGTCAGAGAATCTTATATTTCTTAAAATCATCTTCATCTGTCTTGTCTGTGAAATCAATGAGAGAAATCATTGATTTCAGTGTTCTGTTCTTGATATTATTCAAGTAGCAGCAGAGTTCACTCTGATCACACTTTTTAAGTGTATGTTTTCTAAATATTCACATTTATACAGATATATACTGATTATTTATTAGATGATATTAAGACAATGACTTATCACAGTTATATTATTCTCACTGTGAGAGATACACAGTTGATGATGAATATTGTAAAGACTCTGAGAAGTGAGTATTTTAAGAGTACTGCAGCTCTGTAATCTTGATTTTTTTTATTTTTATTTTTTATTTTTTTCTTTTTCTTTTCTTTTTTTTTTTTTATTCATTCTGATTTTTTCTTGTTTTTGTTTTGTTTTTTGTTTTTTATTTTTTTTTTTATATTTTATATTTTTTTCATAATTAAAATTATATGAATTATAATCTGTGTTCAGAAAAGTAATGATATTTGATAACACTCTCTATTGAATTTTCAATAAATGAGCATTATATTATGATATTATGTAAGTGAGAAGTGATTTCATGATCTCATTTAATGCCATTCTTAATAATGAAATCAGAATAAAAATGTGACTAAGAATTCAAACATATTCTTTATCTGAGACTAGATTTTTATTTGAAAAGTGAATCTGAGATCTTTAATATTTGAAATAACATGATTTGAAATCAATGTGATGAACACAAATCATGACCAGAAGTAATGCTTTTAGGCAATGTGACAACTGTAAAGTTTGATTCTGGTTCCAGACACGGTCACATGATCAGTCTAATTATAAAGCTCTTTATAAGCAATGAATAACTGTAATAATATGCTAAATTGACATCTTCACGCGTCATTACAAGTGTGTCTAGATAATTTATTAATTAATTGAACTTATAATGAATCTGAGATTGAGTGAAAAGCCTGACTTAATGAAGAATTATATACTAACATGTAGAAGAAGAAATTCATAAACATCTGAAGTATAAGAAGAATTAAGTGTGAGCTTATTAACATCTGTAATAAACTGAAAAGTGACTGTCTCAGAGATGTTTGAGCTGAATGAAACTATTACAGAGAAACAGTCTGATAAGTTCAATATATATAAAGACTTAGTTGAAAGTATCAGTGAGATGTCAGACAATGCAGAAGACTTAAGTGACTGAAATGATAATAGCTCAGTGAGTGAGACGACTTACATAAGACTAGAAATTACAAGACTTCAGCATGAGATTGAGTGAATAAAGATTAGTAGAAGTAACTCTGTAGATAATGAGATAAGAGCAGATCTGACAGAATATCTTCAATGAAAAGAGAAGATATCTATTATAATGAAAGTTCTTGAAGAATTCAGAAGCTAAGTAAGACTTATCAAAAGACTGATAGTTCTCACTGAATTCATTAACTACTTAATGTGAAGAGAGGAAATTCTTTTAACTGCAGAGTAGTCTGAAACTAATGATATTCTTGAAGATAATGATCTTGATAAGAATGCTACTATCAATATACAACATTTCTGAAAAGAATACAATTTTTAATTATATAATTACATATGATCTGCAATTATCTTACAGATCAAGACTTATTTCACTATACTTAAGAAGTTCAAATTATCAGCTTATACTCTATAAACTATTATAGAGAATAACTTTTCTGAGAGATCTGCTATACACAGAACTTGTTTGTTTAAAGAGCTTATTGAAATAATCTTTAAAAGCAAAGAATCTGACAGAGCTTTCATTAAATGATTAATTATTATCAGAACTGATTATATTCATCTGAGATATAAGATTGAAGATGTTATGTTTTTCAATAGATTACTTACAGAAGTTAACAGAGAATGAGCCTCATTCATAAGAAATTGAATGAATTAAATTGACAAAGATAATACTCAATTCTTAGAGAATGATTTTATGAGCCTGTACTGTGATATTCTTTTACAGCTCTCTGCTGTGAATGAAGCAGATACTGATATATCTAGAAATTCTATCAACAATGCTCAAGACAAGGATAAGAAAGGCAAGGACAAAGATAATGACAAGAATAAGAACACTGAATTCAAACCTGAATGTAGAGATAATAATGTGAGAATCTGCTATTATTGTCAAAAGATTGATCATATTCAGACTGACTGTTGAAAGAAATATTCTGAAAAACATTCTTCAAATTCAAATTTCAACATCAATAGAAACAAGAATAAAGACAAGAATGCAGAGAATACAGATGCTGCTTCTGTTTACAATATTATAAAGTAAGTATTTTGCATCAAGAAAAAGGTCTATGTGAGTGATTAGACAGGAAAAGATATCTGAATTCTAGACTCTGAATCAGGCGCTCATGTCACACCTCACAAGGATCTTGTCATGACAAAACCTCTGAAGGTGAAAGTAATGTTGAAAATGACAGATGAAATAATGATCTCTGCTACAGCTATAGAAGATACAAAGATTTCAGTGAAAGAAACAGATATACTACTAAATAATGTCTGCTATGTCTCAAAGTTAGAAGTGAATCTCATGAGTATGAGTAAGCTTGTATATCAGAGTTATATCTATAAGCAGTTAATATATAAGAATAATCATGCTATGTTGATTATATCTTCTGACTACATATTCTCATTTACAGCAAGATTAAATGAAAATGATATCTATAAGATGAAAAGACTGATTCTATACAGAGACTTAATTCAGTTTGCTATACTTAATAATGATTTTGAATCTGTGAATACATTACAGATGAAAGATGATACAATATTGACACTATCTGAAAGAAATGATACAAAGGTTATAGAACTTATGATGATGCAATGACATTAAAAGCTAGAACATCTAAATCTCATAGATATTGCAAAAATAATGACAGATTCATGCCTAGAAATGAGAATTATTAATTAACAAGCTTTATCATTCTGTAAAGTCTGTATTCAGATAAAAATGACATGCTCAATCTTCACATCTATAACATGAGCTGTTAAGTCAGTAATGAGATTCTTCATTGATCTGGCAGAGGATGAAAAAACACTTTTTAACAGAAATGACACTCTCACTAGAGAGAGTGTAAGCTACTGATTAAGTATAACAGATAATACAATCTATTATAGATAAGCAATTCTTATGATGAGAAAGAAAGAATCTACTGTAAGATTAATAAACTTCATCACAGATATTGAGATAACTACATAATATTAAGTTAAAACTCTACACTGAGATGATGAAGAAGAGTTCAAAAGTCAAGAACTTAAGATCTACTGTCAGAGTAAAGAAATAATGTATGAAATAACTACATCTGATATATCACAATCAAGTAACTCAGTGAAACATGTGAATTGAATAGTTGTAGAAAAGATGTGAAGCCTACTATTTAATAGTGAATTAGAAAGAGAACTTTGAAATGAAGTAATATAAGTCATGATCATAATAATCAATACATTCTTAATATCAATAAAGATATTTGAATGCAAGAAAGAAACATTATTTACATCTTTTAAAGTATGAACTGAGATGCAATCTTCTGTTCATTGAATACAGAGATGAGAATGTAAGATCTATAAAAAGAATTTGAAAGTGTTGAATAAGCTTACAGATAGAACTGACAGTAAGAAATGACAGCTAGTTAAATATCAAGAATTACATCAATATCATGTGTGAAATCCTGTTGCACATAGTCTTGAGATTGTATAAGATGTCATATTTGATGAAGCTCTTGATATGAGTGCAAATACACCTGTAAATACAGTGAGAGAATTCAATAAATTATCTAATGAATTGAATATTCTGAATGTCAGAGAGAAATAACAGCACTGCTTACTATAATATCTAATAAAGGAAAAGTCAGATATTTTGAAGATGATTGTCAATAAAAACTTAGAGAATATAATTAATTCAATCTATCTTCTAAATAATGAGACACAGCTTATTATAAATGAAGAGTCTGAAGACTCTGTTAATAAGAATAATTCTATTCTAAGTATTCTAATAGATTAATCAACTACACTGATAAAAGTCAAGAGAAGCTCAGACTGAAACTATTAATATAAGACAATGAAAAAGAAGATTAAGATATTTGAATAGAAGAAGATATATATTATTATTAAGAAAGCTCTAAAAATGAATATTCTTACAGATAAATAAGTATATAATTGAAAATTCAATAATAAGAGAGAAATCATCTGTTTTAGAGCTTACTGAGTAATTAGAGAGTTCTTGCAACAGCAAAATATTTATTATATGAGATTATATGCTGCAGTGATATCATAGTCTACATTACACAGTCTATTTACTATATCAACTATCAAAGAATGAAAGATTAAATCAATTGACTATATATCTGTGTTTTTGAATGATATATTACCTCAGAATGAGATAATCTATATGCAACTGTTCACAGGTGTTAAGCATGACAGAGAGAACTTGATGAAATTAGTCTGTCAGAGTCTATATAAAATGAAGCAAGCTGTAAGAATATGGTATTTTCTCACAACAGAGTATCTGACTATATTAAGACTCAAGATATTATCTTATGACAGTGAATTTCTATATCATTCTATTCATAAAATCTATCTGATATTGTATGTTGATGATTGTCAGATGACAGAATCTCAAGAACAGTAATTAAACTGAGTATTAAGAGAGATTGCAAAGAGATTTGAGATAAAGAATGTCAAAGAGACTAAGTTATATCTTAAAATGAAGATTAAATATCAGAGAAATGATGATCTAGTGATTACACAGAGCTGTTATATTGAGGAGATTCTTGAAGATTTCAGTATGAATAAGATGAATCTTGCAGAAATCTCAATGATAATAGACATATAACTTAAGTTTTCATCTGATGAGAATGATGAATTGAATGATGACTTTATAGCTATAAGATATTATCAAGAATTGAGATCATCGCAGTATTTAATCTCAAGCAGCTGGTCAGACCTGGCATTTGCAGTCAACTATCTCTTGTGTTTTAATTCACATTCATATAAAGCATGTTGAGCAGCGTTGAAGCATGTTCTATATTATGTCAAGAAGATGAAAAATCATGACATATTGTATAGAAAGAAGATAGAAGATGATCTGAGTTCTGTGACATACTGTGATTCAGACTGAATGAGAGTGAATTCTTAATACAAATTAACTACTGACTATGTTATATTAATTAATGAGTCATCAATCTCATGACAGTTACAGAGACAGACATCTATCATCAAATTAATCACAGAAGCTGAATATATTACAGCTAGTGAGATAGCTTATGAGATACTCTGATTGAATAATATATTATATGATACTGAGTTGATGAATGATGAAAAAGTGAAAATATACTTATATCTATAAGTTGATAATAAGGGAGCAATTGATCTAGCAAAGAAGGAATTCTTAATATAAAGATTATATCACATTGAGATTAGATATTATATTCTTCATAATTTGATTGAAAAAGAGAAAATCATGATGAAACATGTTAATTCTACAGTGAACATAGCTGACAGGCTTATCAAGTCACTGATAAAGCCTGCATTTGAAGAATTTATCAAGAGAATTGATATTCAGAAAATTGAGAAGAAGAAATGATTGAATGATAATAATGATACAGCAGATCAATTAATTTTACATGTATTTCTTGATTTTTACAGTCATTGCTGTACAGACACCTTTTCTAATAAGGAAATCAGAGTTCAATTCATGTAATTAATTATTATTGCATTTTTGAAAGATTTGAGAATGAGAGAGGCCCCGGGTGGCGGCTTATTATAGGTCACAGTGTAGCAAGAGAAAGTGTTAGTAATTACTACATCTACTCTAGTCACGTGCCATCTCAACCTATTTAGTGTAACTCGCGTAGTTAGATTACAACATAATAATATTATTCTTCAAGAAATAACACTGAGTCTCTTACTCTGAACTCTTACACATCTTAATAATGCAAGAGATCTCTCTATATATTAAAGAAAAATCAACTTTTCCGTGCAAAAAATGATGTAACATGACCTTATATGACATCACATGTATCTTATTAAAAATTCATAAATATATAGTAATATCTATCAATTATATCACTCTATCTATCTTCTATTATTATCACTGTCTCTAACACTTTGTAGCACTCTCTATTACTTTCACTTCATATCTCTATTTTCATCTTATCACTCACTCTTATTATCTCTATTATCTCTATCATTTCTATTACTTTTATTATCTCTATCACTTCTATCATCTCTATTATCTTTATTATCACTGTCTCTATTATCTCACAGCTCTCTCTATCACTTTTACTTTATATCTCTACTCTATTCTTATCTTATTACTCACTCTTTTATTATTTCTATTATCTCTATTATCTCTACACTTCTTTCACTCTGATTTTCTCTTATCATCTCTTATCACTTCTTATTATCTCTATTATCTCTATTATCTCTATTATTATTACTGTCTCTACTGTTTCATAGTACTCTTTATTACTTTCACTCTCTATCTCTACTCTTATCTTATTATTTTATTTCTCTCTTATTATCTCTATCATCTCTTTTATTTCTATTATCTCTATTATCTCTCTCTATTATCTTTTTTACTCTCTAGTCTCTCTATTATTATTATTATCTCTACTACTCTATATTCTCTTCTATTATTTTTACTATCTCTACTTCTCTCTTACTATCTCTATTACATTTTAATCTCTGTGTTTATAGTATATACTGCTAAATACTCTGTAATAAAATCTCATATAATATTATATATATCTCTTTGAATTTATGAATAAGATTGAATAGCTGACTCTGCAGTCTATACAGCTCTGATTAATCTGATAATAATAATAGAGATAATACAGAGTGAAAGAGAGTAGTAGAAGAAGTAGAGATAATAATAAAAAGAAAGAGAATAGATAGTGAAAGAGATGAAAAGAATAATAATAGTGAATAGAGATAGAGAATGAAAGTGATAAAAAGAGTTATAAGATAATAGAGATAGTGATAGTAATAGAGAGAAATTACAGAGTAGTGAAGATAGTGATAATAATAGAGAGAATAAAGATAAAAGAAGTGATAAAAGAGTAGAGATAAAGAGTGAAAGTAATAGAGAGAGCTATGAGATAATAGATACAATGATAATAATAGAGAAAATAAAGAGTGAAAGAAGTGAAAGAAGTAATAAGAAGTGATAAGAGATAATCTGAAGAGAGAATGAAAGTGATAGAGAGACTGTGAGACAGTAGAGATAGTGATAATGATAGAGAAAGTAGAAAGTAAGAGGTGAAAGAGATAGAAGAAGTGATAGAGATGATACAGAGTGATACAGAGTGAAAGAGAGTGATAGAGAAAGAGAGTAGAGATGATAAAGATGATAATGATGATAGAGAAGATAGAGAGTAAAGAGAGTAAAAGAGGTGAAAGAGGTGATAAGAGATGATAAGAGAGAAGTAGAGAGTGATTCAGAAGAAGAGTGAAAGAGGTAGAGAGGCTGCGGGGCGGTAGAGGCAGTGATGATGATAGAGAGAATGAAGAGTAAGAGATGAAAGAGGTAGAAGAGATAGTAGAGATGATACAGAGTGATACAGAGTAAAAGAAAGTGGTAGAGAAAGAGAGTGATAGAGACGGTAGAGATGGTGATAATGGTAGAGAGGGTAGAGAGTGAAGAGAGTGAAAGGGGTGGAAGGGGTGATAAGAAGTGATAAGAGGAGGGTAGAGAGTGGTCCGAGAGGAGAGTGAAAGGGGTAGAGAGACTGCGGGGCGGTAGAGGCGGTGGTAATGGTAGAGGGGGTGAAGAGTAAGAGGTAAAAGAGGTAGAAGAGGTGGTAAAGGTGATACAGAGTAATACAGAGTGAAAGAGAGTGATAGAGGAAGAGGGTGATAGAGGCGGTAGAGGCGGTGGTGGTGGTAGAGGGGGTAGAGAGTAAGGGGTGGAAGTGATAGAGAGGGCTGCGCAAGCCGAAAAGCGAGCTTAAGCGAACATTTGATGCTTGTGTATAATTCATATATAACTGATTATTCAGACTGTGAATAACTGTATAAAATGATCTCTCAAGAGTTCTACTGATCTGAGATATTAAACAGTATCAGACACTTTATCTGAAACTGTAACTATTATTCTTCTATTATCTTGTGAAAGAACTATAAAAAAGATCTGCTGAAACTGCTTAATATCTCTGATAGAATCTGATAAGATGTGATAATTAACTTTGTTATTAATCTCTTTAAGAGTAAAGATTGTAGAAACATTCTGATCATTATGAATTGATTAAGTAAAGATATAATATTGAAATCTTGTAATAAAATGAATACTAAACAAGTTACTAAAGCTTTTCTACAGAGCTCATTCTATCAGATATATGAATTACTGAGATCTATAGTATCAGATCAGAGCTATTAATTTATAAGTACTCTCTAAATAAGAATCTGTCAAGTTCTAAAGATTATATACTGTATATTAACTGTCTATCACTCTGAGACTGATAATATGTCAGAATAAATAATTCAGACTGTGAAGAATTATCTTTATAAATTCTGTAACTACTTATAAGATAATTGATATAATTTTCTTCTATATACAGAGATTACTATCAATGATTAAGATGTTATTTTAATAGATATAAGTCTGTTCTTTCTTATATATAAATATTATATGAAAGTACTAGATCTTCTAAAGATTATACATTTTATATCAAACTCTCACAGTTTGATTCAGATCATTGATAATATAGTAATAAAACTCTGAGATATCTGTAATTGAGCAGAAGTCTTTATAATGAGTATTAAACAGAATTAAAAAGATTGAATCAATGTTTATCAAGATCTCAGTGAATAATATAAGATAGAAGATCTGATATAATTGAATCTTAAGAATATATAAATTACATATTCATCTTATACACTAAATTACTGCTATATTAAGTATAAAGTGATAGAAGTTCTAGATAGTTATAACTATTATCTTAACATATTATCAAAGATTTATAATATCTTTTATACAAGCTTGTTCTGTTATATTATTATTAACTCATTTTCTTCTCAACTGACTTCTGACTGACAGCTGTCAGACATTATAGAAGAAGATAATAAGCTTGAGTAAGAGATTGAGAATATTCTTGATAAGAGATCTCACAGCTGTAACTGATAATATCTTATGAAATAAGTCAGATATAATTATCTGATCTGAACTCTGAGTTCTGTATTGTCTGAAACAGCAGCTCTTGACTGATGAGAACTGCTTCTGAAAAGAGAGGACTAATGTGACAGGCTATACCTGATCAATTATATAGATTATTCTGTTACACTTCACAGATTTCAACTGCTTCATTCTTAAATGTGTATACTACACTTCAATTCTCAGTCATTCTTGATCACTGATTCTCAGCTGCTATAAACATGTATAGATTCTTCTGCTCTGAAGCTTCACTGTGTACATCATTATATATGTGTATAAATATTCACTTTAATCACTGATTTCTGCACTTTCTCTTTCTTTTCCTTCTCTAATGTTTTTCTCTTTGTTATATAAGATCTATCAATATCATATCAATCTATTCAGCGTAGACCTCTTACAAATAAACTCTGATACTATGATATTATTATCTGTATCTTATAAGTCAGCTTTATAAGATAAAGCTGTATTTTTAATTGATTTAAATCATTGATTAACTTCTCTTAATATTCTTCAAATCTTATATTAAAATTGAAAGAATTTTTATTATCTTATTAATATAATAAGTTAAACTACTATACTATTATAAAGTTATAGTTACAGTGATCTTTAATTTAATTCAGTAAAAAGTCTTTAAATTCTTTCTAAGTTATAATAGTTTTAATACACTCAAGCTCTCTCTTCTTCATAGCTTAAGTAGTTGCAGAGATATCTTCAAGAAGATTAATAGTATATATTACTTATACTTCATAAGTTATTATTATTATTATTATTATTCTTTCATTATACTTATATACAAGCGGAGCTTATGATGAGTTCTTGTGTGATGTTAAATACAGGTCAAGTGTTAATTATACAGAAGGAAATACAGGTATTAAGATCATATTAAGATAATAAGAACATAGAAAATACAAAGAAGTGACAATTAAATACATACAATAATAACTTCTCATCTCAGAAAACATAGAGTAATTTGTTAAAGTAATTTGTACACCTCTGTATTTATTAGAAACCTGAGATGCTTGAGTTTCAGATTTAATGTATTCTCTGCGGGTTTTGAACTCACATATCTTGATTTCTCATGCTAAGGTTTATCAGATGACTGTATTAATCATTCAGTCACTGAAGCATATTTCATAAGTATTAAACTAACTCAGATTAAGACAGAATTTCTGTTCAAGAGTGTATATAAAGTTATGAAATTCAAATAATATATTTCTCTTATAATTTAGAGAATTTTCAATCTTAATCTCTCTATCTTTATAATAGATATAGAAGTGTAGAAACTACAGCAGTGATAGAGTAGTTAAAGAGATTATATTAAAATACATAGTAGATTCAGAAATTTTGAATTTCCGTTAGAGTAGAGATATATATACTCTAGAGAATAATATGAAGTTTCTCTTAGAGAGTGAGATCAGATTAATCTATTAATAGAGCTTAACTGATTCAAACTTATAATCAGATTAAGTGATTTAAATTGTAATATAATAGAATTATAGCAGTGACTAGTTAGTAGTATTATATAGATAGTTGTTTAAAAAGCTGTATAAGTAGACTGACTGTGTGACTGTGTCTGAGATCAGAATCAAACTTTACAGTTGTTATATTATCTAAAAGCATTACTTCTGATCATAATTTGTGTTCATTACATTGATCTCAAATCACATTATTTTAAATATTAAAGGTCTCAGATTCACTTTTCAAATAAAAATCTAGTCTTAAATAAAGAATATATTTGAATTCTTAGTTACATTTTCATTCTGATCTCATTATTGAGAATAGTATTAAATGAGACTATGAAATCATTTCTTACTTACATAATATCATAATATAGTACTCATTTATTGAAAATTCAACAGAGAGTGTTATCAAATATTATTACTTTTCTCAATACAGATTATAATTCATATAATTTTAATTATGAAAAAAATATAAAATACAAAAAAAAAACAAAAAATAAAAAACAAAAACAAAAACAAGAAAAAATCACAATAAAAAAAGAAAAAAAAAAAAGAGAAAGAAAAAAAAAATAAAAGAAAAATAAAAAAATAAAAAATAAAAATAAAAAAAATCAAGGTTGCAGAGCTGCAGTACTCTTAAAATACTTACTTCTCAAAGTCTTTATAATATTTATTATCAACTGTGTATCTCTCACAGTGAGAGTAATATAGCTGTGATAAGCTATTATCTTAATATTATCTAATAAATAATCAGTATATATCTGTATAAATGTGAATAATTAGAAAATATATACTTAAAAAGTGTGATCAGAATGAACTCTGCTATCACTTGAATAATATCAAGAACAGAACACTGAAATTGATAATTCTTCTCATTAATTTCACAGACAAGGTACATGAAGATGATCTTGAGAAATATAAGATTTCTCAACTTCTGATAAAAACAGATCTCATGAAGAGACTCTATTTTTATAATATCAGAGACTGAGTATTATTAAAAAGTGTTACTTTTATACAATATATATATACTTTCTGTAACAATTCATTCTCTGTGAATATAACTAAGAGTTATGACTTTCTTATACTGCACAGCTCTCTCTGAAATGCTGATACTGATTTATAACTCACACAGTCTCTCAGTTCAGTATACACTGTATGTATACAGCTCTGCATGCTGAGACTGTGTTAATTATTATGATCTGATGTGATACTCACTTTTTACAGATCATGTTTTATTTGAGAAGAGGGAAGAAGATGTGACTATTATTTTATTATAGAGAGAATGAATAATTAGTATTATTGAATATAATTTAATTCATCTGTATTTAAAATTTGATTAGTCTATACTCTTTAATTTGAGAATTTCTAAGAGTGTTTTAATAGTTTTCATATCAGCTTGAACTTAGTGATGAGTTGAAGAAGAAGAGAAAAGAGAGAAGAAAGAAATAAGAATAACTTATCTTTATAATATGAAAACAGAGAATTGCTGCAATTATTCTCTCTAGTAATAAAGATCTGTTTTCTGCATGTATCTCTGATATAGATTATATAATAAATGCATATAAAGAATATCAATAGTGTATGCATTGAATGAAGATAATGTTGCTATGCAACACTGTAGCTGTTTCTGTACATCTCTGAAAGCTGTTAATAGTTTCTTTATCTCTTTATATTTGATAAGTTAATAATATATTCTGATACACTCTTTCTTTCATCATCATCATTATTATTATTATTATTATTATCATTATTACTATCATCATTATTATCATCATTATTATCATCATCATTATCATTATTATTATTATTATATTATTATCTGTCTTCACTTTCTCTTCAATACTCATTAAAATTAATTATATCATCTCTCTTCAAATATTCTGCGGTTCTGCGGATCATCAAGGCGCGTGAGTACTGTCACAGATTGAAGAGAGAGAAGAAGAAGATGTTTAAGTACAGAGAGACAGATTACAAGACATGTTATAATACCTTGAAGAGGCTCTGTAAGAGAGTAGAATAATAATGATTTTAAGTAACACTTCTGATAGATTTAGACTGAACTAAGTATAGAAATAATGCAGATGATGTCACCTGTGAGAGATTGAAAAAGAAGACAGTGAAGAGTCTCATATAGTAGTAATGAGATCAGAAGAAGTTCTGAGAATAATTTAAGACTAAGATAAAGAGAGAGAGAAAGAAGAAGAGTATTACTATAAATAAGCAGCAGCAGAAGAAGATTGAGAAGATATTAAAGTAAAAGATAAAGAAGTCAAAACTGATAAATTTTTTATTGAGAGATAATAATTTTTAATAATACTTCTATTCTCTAATTGATTAGCAGAAGCTGATAGAGAAGAAGGGAATTAAGCTCTTATTCAGATCTTAAATACACTTCATGATTCAGAACATTGAGAAGACAGCTCTGCTCTCTGAGTATATCAATCTGCTTACTGCTGAGATGAAACCTGAGACAGTAGATCAGAAAATACAGGATTTTAAGATGCAAATTGATCTGACTGAGAGGAAGCAGTGAGAACTCTTCTCTGAGAAGGCAGCAGAGAGAGATTTTAAGATAATTATCATCTCAGATAAGAAGAAGAAGAAGAAGAATGAGAATAAGAAGTAAATTATGAAAAATAATAAGAAGAATGAGAAAGAGAAGAAAGATAATAAGTAGAAAAAGTTTTTTTCTTTTTATATTAGTTAGTTATAAGTTCATAACTATTAGTTAATAATTGAAATTAATTTTGAGTTTTCAAAAATTATTGTATAAGTTATAATCAATTATCAATATCAGGAATAATATATATATATATATTCAACTATCATGTCATGCCACTATAATGTATAAGTATTAACATTTTTTCAACATTAATATTCATAATATTAATATATTTTTAATAATATCATCTGATAATAAAATTTGATAACACTCTCTTTTATAATATTAATATATTTCAAGAAATATGACAGAGATTAATCAAGATTATTTATTTACTTTTATACATTGATGATATTTAATCTGAGTTAGTACTAAAATTATAACTAAGCTAAGAAAGAAGATTATTTTCTCTTATATTAATTCTTCTTACACACATCAGTAATCAGTTATTGAAAATAAATTATTATCTTTCTTAAATTATTGTTATATCTTCTGAATTCACTTCTTTCACTTCTTTTACTTCTATTGAAGATTTATAATCTCTTCAAAAAATCACTATAAATTATAAAGTCTATGTTATTTATAATTCAACACAGAATACTCTCTTTTAATTATAGTGAATAATCACTTCATTCTTCACATCTAATTCCAGGTCATGAAATTTATGAAAAACTCAATACAAACACTGAGATGAACTATGAAATAAGTATTAACAGATTGTATTGCAGATTACTGAAGAGTTATCTCTCTGCTACAATCACTGCAACTTTATTTAAAAATATTCATCATGAACTGATCATAACTCTGAAGAAATTTTCTAACACCTGAAGTCATTAGAATACAGATAATAAAAGAAAAATAATCAGAAAATTACTACTGAGCTGATAAGTTACTCTATCAGATAATAATTTTTGATAATACTAACTTTCTAATTTGAAGAAAATTATATGAAAATAATTATATATCAGTACTCTGATTTTATAACTCTTATCTGATAACTTCTGTGAATAATTACTTTGCATGTATATATTTCTGAATCTTTCTCTTCAATCAATTGAAAATCCTGAATTCTGCACACTTCTTCAAATGCTTAATTCAAATCTTTATATTTCACATTAATTCTGTCTTCAGTTCAACCTTGAGACACACTACAAAGTCAATATATAATATCTAGTATCAGAGTTGAAGAATTATTGAAGAGTATCTCTCACAGTGAATGTATAAACTAGTATAAACAATCTTACATTTATGAGAGTTATATATTATTATATTGATGAGAACTGAACTTATCAAGAGACATTAATTGAATTTGAATCATTGATTAGTAGTCATACTGAGAATTATATAGCAGAGATATTAATAACTGTGATTAAAAATGACTATTGAAATATTAGTCTCAGTCTTCTTATAATTATAACTGATAATACTGTGAATAACTATACTATGATAAACAGCTTGAAGTAAAAATTGACTTTGCATTTCTGAAATGATAAATAAGATTATATTTTCTGCATTGCTCATGTGATTCAACTTGTGATATAAATACTGATAAAGAATCTTAACATCAAGATAAAGAATAATGAGATGACTGATTCTTGAGATAAGAATGAGATGAAAGTGATTACTTAAGTAACTTTTGTATTCATTTTATAAAAGATAATGTTTTTTGACAACACTTTTTAATATTATTTTTTAATAATGCTTTTTAATAATACTACTATTAATTTTGAATAGATTGACTAATAACTTAAATATCACAGATTCAAAATATTACTAATGTGATTTGTATCTTCTCTAAATAATAATAATGATTTCATGATATTCAATAAATAAATAAATCAGTCACATCACTGAATATAATACAGAATATTAGAACACAGTAAAGTTTAATATATAAGATAGCTATTCAGACTCTTCAATTGTATCAGATAATTAATTATTGAGTGCAATACTCTGATTAGAAAAAGATTCAGATATTGAAACTTTCTGATATGAAATGAACTCAGTTGAAATATGTGATTGATTTACTGTTTCAGTTTTATAAGATAATAAAGACAGTCTTAATCACTTATATATTAATACTGCAGTCAGTCTGATGAGTGTATAATAGTTTATTTACTCATCTTAAGAAGCAGTTGAATCATTTAAAAAGAAATTCAGTCTGAGATAATGCTATAGCACAGACTATTATTACTGTAAGAGATAAACTGGTATATTACTACAGTAAAACTGAACAATCTTTTGCAGAGTACTATGCTGTAGCAGCTCTACTAGATTTCTTCTGTTAAGTTAATATCTACACTTCTCAAGATTGAATAGAGAAGAAATGAGACTTATATGTTAAATTAGTCTGAGACTACTACAATGTCAACTATCAGAGATTTGAATAAGCAGATATTAGAGATATGAAGACAGTGAAATACAATTCTCTAGTAAGTAATAATCTTTAATAACACTTCATATTACATAGAACTATAATACTAACTTTGAAACAGAACTTACATACATTAATTACAACTGAAAATCAGGTAAAACTATATACTTGTAAAACTGAATTTAACTGCTATCTTCAAGATAATTTAACAAATTTACATGCTAAATCAATTCTAGAGTTATGAAAAATTGTTGAGAGTATATATTCAACTGTTGCACTGATGATATATGATATTCTGATAATTTCATTGACAGAGATGAAAATGAAGTAAAAGTTCAACTCAAGCTGAGATATTTATTACTATTATCAGAGACAATTACAAGAAGAAATAATCAAGAAACTCATGATTATAAAACATAGAATTATCAGACAGTTTAATACCTCTGATCACAGTATATCAGAGAAGTATAGTTTTCATGAGAAAGTAACAAATAAACTTGCACAAGAATGTATTTAGTTGTTTCATAAGTGTTATCAATAATTATTATCAAATTCTGATTATATAAGTAATTACTGAATGAACTGAATGAAACTGAATTTGATCTTCAGTCTCAGTTTCATTCTGATTTTAAAAGAATGATTATCTTTCACAGTTTATTCTGAGAAATTACTCTCATTTCACTGTTCTTGAATTAAATCTGGTCATTTTTCACATCATTTCTCTCAGAAATGATTCATTTTCAGATTTTTTTAAGGCTTGATTCTGATGAGACTCATGTCAAGAAATGTATGAGATCAGATCAAATAAGATTAAATGTGAAATTCATAGTTCTAGCGGTCAGTCTATGTATAAGTAAGCTTAACTATATTACTTAAATAACAAGTTCATAGATTACAGAGTTATTATAAGAATATTACAGATATAGTACTTAGTATACTAAGAAGATTATATGAGAAATGCAGTCACTCTTATATATATTTCAGTATAAGAAAATACATCACTAACTTTTTTAATAAGAAGTCAGTATCTAACTATTTTATATAGATAATGAATAAATATTCTCTCTTCTATTTTATAAGTAAGAATAGTTAAAGTGATATATTAGTAATATCTCACTACTATAAAAGAGTAATCTGCTGATCTTGTATAGAAGTGAGATTCTTATATTTATTAATCAGATCTTTCTATATTACATCTAAATAATATTATAAAGTGATTGAAAATCAGTTTAAACAGTCTGTGATTCGGAAGAACGTACGACCGTCGGATAATAACGCGGCCGCTTCCGAACTACTAGCGTACGAGTGTAAAGAGGGGCCATAGCGGCCACTAATTAGTTTAGTGTATGATATTACAATATATAAGAAGCCAGTGTACGCCTGTAATTGTACACTGGCTTAAGCAACCTTTGAATCACATCTGATAGCATGTCTAAAAATCAGTGAGAAGTGCAGACTTCTTCAGAGCATGATAATTCTGTCTACAAAGCAATTCATAGTTATCATGCCAGTGTGGTTCTAGAATATCTCAAAAGATAGCATACAAAGAGCAGTGAGTGAAAGAGCATTCAATTGATACTGCTTCACTTATTGAGAAAAAACTTCACACTCAGGCAAATGCTATATAGATGAACAGATGAGATGTGAGAAAAGAAATGAAAGTAGTAAATCAGATTCAAAGAAGATCACTCTTCACTTAAAGAAATAAAAGAGAGAAGTGACCATCACTGAAGTTATACAATGATAACAGAAATCATATAACAATATAGTAATATAATAATATAGTAATATAATAATACAGTAATATAATGATAGACATTATATAATTAATAAGAAATCACTGAAATGAATATCTTCTCTAGCTGATACAAATAATACTCTTCTCTGCTATCTGAATCAGAAGATATACAGAACCTCTCAGAGAGTTTACTCAAAGCAGTAAGAAAAGCAGCTGAGACTGCTGAACTGGAATTAAAGCTCTGTATATATACAAGAATTCTATACAAGATTGAGGCCTTGCATACACAGTGACAGACTGAGACAGAAGTTAAATAACAATTGACATTCACTGCAGATCAAGCATTCACTATGAAGAGCTTTATTAATGCAATCATCATCATCAATAAGAATAGAGAAAATCAGATCTTAAGTCTGCAGCAGAAGATTGAACATTTATACAGATAGATGACTATACTAAATCTGAAGATCTTATCATGATTGTTCACAATCTCTTCAGAAGTATACATATTATCAGAGATTATCACACAGAATGAGAATCTGAGTATGAGATATATTAAGTCAGAAGATCTGCTGAAGTTATCAAGCTTTAATAATAATTAAAAAAATGATGCTGTAATCAGCTGACTAAGTCAGATGCAATTATATTATCAGATTGAATATGAACTCACAGACAGACAGTTAATGAAATTTTAACAAGTCTTAAGATCTGCTATGTTTCTACACAGAAAAGCAAAGTCATTATAAATAACTGATGAAAAGATGAATCTTACAGATCTGAAGTAATATTCATTCTCACAAACATGAAATGAGTTTTTCAAATGAATCTTGTACAACTTTGAGAAAGTGAATGTATAAGATAAATATTATAAATGCTTCACTGAGTGTAGATAAGTGAGTAATTTTATATCATACTTTACATACTTCAGCTTACACTATCTCATGTTAAATAAAGAGCTTTCAATATCTTTCTGTTTACAGATCTTCATTCATGATCTTACATCTGAGTTGAGAGTGAAATGAAAATACTTAACCTTATAATCAGATATAATGAAAGAAGCATATAACATTCTCATTGTATAGAAACAAGCAAGTTAATTATAACAGAAAATACTGCAATTGAGTATATCTCAGTGAAGAACAGATAATCAGACTTCTATAATACAAGTTATATATCTGAATGTGATGAATCTAGATCTGAATGTTATTACTAAAGCACTGAATTCTCTGAAAAAGAGATTCTCTGAGTGAAAATCTTGATATCATGAGCATTGAGCTTGCTTCAACTGTGAATATCAAAATCATGATATAAAAGATTACACTCAGCATGTGCAGTTAAGAGAAGCAAGAAAGTCAAAAAACTAGCAGAATCAGTGAGCTTGAAGACACTCACTGATATTCTATAAAAAGTCTTCAAAGTGAAAGAGATGCCTGCATTAGATGACTCTCTGAATTCTGTAAATACAAAGAAGAAGCAGGCTTCTGACTGAGATGCAGGTGAGAATGAAGTGAATACTCATCTCAATATCTTGAGATCTGAAATGTTAATGTATAAGAGGCACTTGAGTAAGAATTAAAAGATAACTGCAAAAGTGTTAGCAGATACAGAAGCTTCTACACAATATATTAATAATTATATAATCTGAAGATTGAAAGAGATTCACTGAGTGAAGTATTTCTGATATATAAGATTATCTAATAACTGATATTTGATATCATCTGCAAGAGTAAGAGTTCTCTTACACTTCAGAGAATAATCTTGCTATATTTGAGTGTAAGAGCTACAGAATGTGAAATATGATCTTATTCTTAAACTCAATTGATTTTAAAGGTTCAATTCACAGATTCAATGATGTACATATTATATGCAGTTAACTGATAGAAAGAAAACAGTTCATATAATTCTATTAACTGATATAAGAAGAACATTTCATGTCTCTGATATAGAAGAGTTAAATCTGCTTACATATTAATAAGTAAAGAGAACAATTTATAAGACCTTATCTGAAAGCATTCTGTATGTAATATGAGATCTAAAAGTGAAGAAAATCAAGATAAAGAATATATGAGAGAACAAGTGTATGAAGAAGCTTCTGAAAAAGCATGAAAAGATCTTCTGAACAGATCTTTCACTGAAATTACTGCTGAAATGAGAATTTGTACATGAGATTGACACAGAGAATGTAAAACCAGTCAATTAAAATGCATACTCTCTGTCATAAACATATCTTAAAGAACAGAAGTGTCAGATCACAGATCTTCTAGAATATAGTCTCATACAACTCTTATCAAGCATGTGAGGCTTTTCAGTTCTATTCATGAAAAAGACAGATGAGAAGTAACAGATGTGTATCAATTATTAAGCACTCAATAAGCTGATAATCAAGAATAAATATTCACTGTCATGAATTCAATAACAGTTGAATACAGTTGAAAACATCTGATATCTATCAAAGATTAATCTTCTCTCAGAATACTGACAGATCTGTGTAGATAAACTGTCAGTTCTGTGAACTGCATTTAATACATAATAAGAGAAGTTCAAATTCCTGGTAATATCATTCAGTCTGACAAATGTATCTGTTATCTTTTAAATGATGATAAATATGATTCTTTATAAACAAAATAAAACCTTATATCTTGTATATCTCAATAATATTCTAGTCTTTTCAAACTTATATAATGAATATCTGAAGCATCTTGATAAAGTACTTACAACTCTGACAGAGTATAAGCTCTATACTAAATCAATAAAGTGTGTGTTTGAAATAGAATAGTTAGAGTTTGTAGAATATGTAGTGAGAGATGACTGTATACATCTCATTCTGAAGAAATTAAATGTCATAGTAAATTAACTGCAGCTGAGAAACATACATTATATATAATAGTTTCTTAGATTGATTTCATATTACTGTAGATTTATCAAGGATTTCATATAAATATCTGTATCACTCTCAGATCTCTTAAGAGAAATGAATATAAATCTGTGAAAGAAGAAGTTTCATTCAATCATCTAAAATACTGTATGTAAAGAGGCTTTTCTCATACTGAGAAAATGTATAACAATATTCTCAGTACTTATTTAATCAGATTGTAATAAATCTTTCTACATCAAGACAGATATATCTGAATGAGCTATTGAAGACACTCTTCTACAGATAGATAAGAATGACAAGCTGCATCTGATGATGTACAATGATAGGAAACTATCAGACACTGAGCTCAATTACTCAGTGTATGAAAAGAAATTGCTAGCAATCAAGCATGCACTGATGTTGTGAAATAGATATATTAACAACAGATATATAACAACAATAATCATGAATTACAAAAGCCTTATCTATCTATAATTAATAATAAAACCTTCTAAATACTTAGCATGTTGAATCTCAGAGTTTTAAGCATATAATCTTCATATTAAATACTGAAAGAGATCAGATACAGTGATATCTGATACAATCAGTCACAGACTCAATTTCATGAATGAGAGTTTTGTGAATCAGATACAAGAGACATTCACATTAAATATACTGAGAGAATGTAAGAAATCAAAATGAGTGAATATCATGATCTCTTACTTAAAGAATGACAAGATGTTAGATAACAAGCATCTCATGAGAGTAGTAGAAGAGATGCTTTCAAACTTCAAGCTGAGAAAATTGAAAAACAATGTTATATTTTATCACAATCTAGAATACATAGAAGCTCTCTATCTAGAATCTTTATTTAGATATAACTTGATAACTCACATGCACAAGGAATTCAGTCACTTAGAAAGCTCTGAACTTATGAATATACTCAAATCAAGAGTATACTGATCAAGTATAGCTAAGAACATTCAGATATATACTCACAAGTGCCTGAATTATCAGATTGTGAAAGAATCTAAGAAAGGATTAAAATGTGAGAAAGTATAATATCAGATAAAGTGTATGATACAATCATTCAAATAATAAAGAGTGAATCTCATAGATATATTATCATGAATATTAAATAGAAATCAATAGATAATCACTGCTATAGATTACACTACTGACTGATCAGTCATAAAAGCAGTTTCAGAGATAATAGAGAAGATAATAGTGAAGTTTCTATATAATGAGATCTATATTAACTATGAAATACTATGTGAGATTCTAACTGATAACAGTGCAAACCTTATGAGAGAAGCAGTGAGGCATTTCATGAGCCAGTTACAGATAAGATATCATAGAACAATGTCATATCATCTGTGAATAAATGAGAAGATGAAATGCTTGAATGAAATCTTGAGCAACATGCTGATGAAATATCTAGTGAGCAAGCCTATGAGACTATAAGATGAATATCTCAGACAGGCACTATTAGTCACACGAATTCAGCAGCATGCAGTCTTCAAGTGTTCATCATTCTATCTGTTGTATGAATTGCATCCGCGCATTCCAGAGAATGCTTCAGAAAAGATGAAAGAGAAAACAGCAGTTGCAGATACAACAGTTGTGAACACAGAATCAAGATTGAAAGAGATCAGCCACACATGTACAAAAGTTAATAAGTTACTTCTGAATTAAGTAATTCAATTGAAAAGAATACAAGACTCACTAGTTAAGAAATTAAGTCTTAAGATAAGAACATGAGTTCTCATATATAATAAGAGTTCTGAGAAGTTTCAATCTAGATGATTTGAGTCATATAAAATACTCAAATCACATTCTCTGAAAATGTATGCATTGAAAGAATCAGAGAGACAGATCTTACACAACTTAATCAATAATTCATAACTTATGAAAGCAAAGATGTAAGACTCAAGCAGATTATAATTATCTACAGCACTATCATCAGTGTTGAAAAAGAAGAAGCTTACAATTGAAAAGTCTCACAAAGTAAGAGAAATCATAGATACTTATAAATCAGATGATCTCACTTATTCTGATCTTTTCACAATTATAAGAAAAGAATGAGAAGAAATGAAGAAATCAGATAAATATCACACTTCAATAAGTGATAAGACTGTAGTCAGTCATATAATAACACACTGCAGATAGTAAGTATAATATAGTAAAGAGCAGTCTCAGAGTAGCAGACTTGTATATGAGTCAGATTACAGAAGAAAAAGAAATTCAGAGTTAAATTCAACTGTTTATATCAGTTTAATCACAGAGATCACAGAGAATAAACTATCTGAAATATTCACAGATATATAAGATTAAGCTATCTCAATCTCTGAGAATGCTCAGAGATCAGATAAGATTAGTTTCAATGAGTTATTCACTGTAGTAATCTAAGCAGGTGAAGAGAGACAGTATAATGCATGAGACAGAATTATAAAAGATAAAAGCTGCTGAACCTAGTTATTAAACACTGTATTATATAGAGATTATATAAGAGTAGTAACTAGCAGATAAAGAAAAAGTATAAGAAAAGAAATAATGAATTAATCATCAATTATAAGAGTCAGCTGCAAAAGACAAATATTATTATATATATCTCATTCATTTTAATACATTATATATTAATCTATTTTCAACATTACATTATCTGAAAAATGCTAAAAAAGAAAATCTCAAAACTTGAGATCTGTAAGAGATTCAAGAGCTGTAAGCTACTTTTACAACAATATCATATACATCTCTGATTTCTCTATTACTCTGTGTACAACATTAATGTCATTTATCACAAAATTGACTGAAATATCAATATAGAAATGTGCATGTGTATACATAGAGAAATTGAAGAAGAGTGTGAGACTCATAGAATCAGAAGTCAGAGCAGAAAGAACAGAGATGAAAGAAACAGAAGAAGAAGAAGACACAGAATCAGATAAATAATAGTGAGAGTCACTCAGAGCTGAACACTTATAACTCAGTGTGTGTACAATCTTCTTCACAGAAAAGAGAGAGAAAGTGACAGAAGAAGCTTGAGAGTGAAAGAGAGTAGTCTTAACAGTGTTATCATCTTTAATTAAAATGATCTCTGATGCTGAAGTAACTAAGAACTATTATTAGTATATAAAACTGTAAAAGCAGAGATAACAATTACTGAATAAACACTCACTGATCTTAGAATTGTATGCATAATTACAACACACATGAGACTTCTCAGAAAGAGAGAGAGAGACACAGAGAAATGCAGAAAGCAGAACACAGTGTGTGAACAGCTCATTCTCATAATAATATCTCAGATAAGGTGTATAAGTCTCACACTCACAGATGTAAAAGAGTATGACATCTGTGTTCTCATTTCTGAAAACACAGATTATCTTTTGTCTGTATCATGAAGTCAGATGATAGATACTAGAGAATAGACTGATACAGATCTATCATTCTGAAGAGGCCTGGTGGCGTAGTGATTAACTACGCTATCATGAAGCCTCAATTAGCGGCCTTCCCCCCGGAGAATGAATGTCAAGGAAGAGCAGGTTCAAACTCTGTGAAGATTATCTTAATCACAGCTTTCACTGTTAAGTTATAAAACAGTATCAGAGGCCCTCAGATGCACTATAGTAAATCATTATCAAGCTTAAGATATTCATTCTAAGAATTCTCAGACACTAATTCTCACTGATCTTAGAATTAACAGCTCTTCAGACACTTTAAGTTAGATCAGTACTAGAGTGATTGAAGTCTAGAGTGCTTACAGAATAGTGAATTATTATCAAGCTTAACTGATCAGGTCTCATTTCTCTCACTCTAGACACTCACTTTCAGAGAATAAGATTTAAAAACTATCTGATTAGAACATTCTGAGCCTAGCAAGAACCTAGATAAGACAAGGCTTAGATGTTCTTAATAGGTGATTAGTACAAGCAAGACTGTGACAGTCAATTGATAGGCTGAAATACTGAGATTGACAGCTGAAAGATTAGAGACTTAACTAGAATTGAGTAGCTCTGATATTATTCTTAGTGAGAATCTCACTTATAAGTAAGCTAGTTACAGAAGCTAGCTGAGCGGCGGCTCTTTAGAGAGAATGATAACCTCTGAAGCAGGCCTGAGAGGACAGAGGCAGCAGTCAGTTATATAGAGTATTAAAATATGTATATAGCTTAAGATGTAAACTGCAGAGATCTGTTCTATAACTTTTTCTTTCAATTTCTTTCTGTCTATCTATTTAATGTGTCTATCTTTAAGACTGTGTTCTCTTTTCCTTTGTCATGATATTGTCAAATGGTTTCAAAGTATGAGATGATGTTAAAACACTGTAATTTGTAAACAGTTTTTGTATTCTGAGCTGAAATTTTCTGATTTTGCATATCTGAAATTAATGAATGTATAATAGTTAACTTTACAGATATAGGAAAAACTCTGAGAACTAAAAGTTCTCAGATAGATATCATAGTCTCTGACTGCATACATCTATAATTGAAGAATAATAATAATAATCATTCTGAAGAAATTCATCAGAGCAGATATTTTCATAATATTAAACTTTACAGTTATAAAAAGCTTCTTAATATCTGTGAACATTATGACTTAATACACAGTAAAACTCATAACAATTTTCTCTAAGAACAGAAAAATCAGCATCAGAAAGAAAAGATGAAAAAGAAATAGACTTATAATCTTAACACTGTTGAAGAGAGAAGTGATTCTCTGATATGAATAAATAATTATCTCATCACAAATATTTAAAATAAACATAATAATCAGTGTTTATAACTGAGCTTCAGATAGTCATGTTATACACAGTCTTTATATAATAAATCATTCTGAGAGTTAGTAAGAAGAGCAGAAGTGTACACACTGAGAGATATAATTTATTAAGTCTACATAACATCTTCTTGAAATGAAGAGAGCTGGTAATGAAAGCAGAGACAGTAAAATCAGAAGTGACAGAAGTGAGAGTTACAGGAACAGAGATAGCAGAAGTGAGAGAATCAGACACAGAGACAGGTGTAGAAGATTGAGAGAGAGCAGCAGAGAAAGAAACAGAGAAAGTAGAAGAGAATACAGAAGATCTGATCATATATAACACAGACAATTTCTTTATTATTGCATTCTTTAAGTTCTTAATCAATGATTCAACATTAAGATCACAATCATTGATAAATACAGATCTGTCAACATGTGAAGATTCTACACAAATTAAAACATCAGCATCTGTGATTATATAATATAATCAGAAAAACATGATCAGATATCACTGAAGAAAAGAGAATCAGAGACATATAAGAAGATGAAAAAGATATGTCATTTATAATAGTACATTCTGATAATTATTAAAAGATAAACAAGTTCTGATCACATACATTTCACAATGTGTTACACTTACTGCTAACAAACTACCTGATATGAGCACTATGATAATACTTGTTGTGAGAATGAGAGGTCATTGCCAGAAATGTATATAATGTAATAGATGAACAGATAGAAAGAGTTGAACAGAAGAAGAAGTAGAAATCTTGAATAATAATGATATTTAATAATGATAAAGAAGATAATTGAAGAATGAGAAAAGTTAGTGAATAAGTAATATAATATAGTGAAAGTTTCTTTATAAGAGCAGACACAGAATACTAGCTAAATCAGAGATAGATTATACAATTATAAAACACTAGTAATGAGCTAATCTGTATAAAGCTAGAGTATACAATATGATCACATGAGTGTAACTGAATCTGATAAGAGAGAATGTAATTTGAAAGAATGTATAACTGTCAGATAATAACACAGCTGCTTCTGAACTACTAGTGTATAAGTGTAAAGAGAGGTCATAGCAGTCACTAATTAATTTAGCATACAATATTACAATATATAAGAAGCCGGTGTATGTCTGTAATTATATACTGACTTAAGCAACTTTTGAATCACAAGTCTGTAAAATAAATGAAATTATTCACAGAGAAGTAATAAGCTGTATAAAACTATAACAGAGTCTTGACTAGACTGACTACTAAGACTATAAATTTCATATTTAATCTTATTTAATCTAATCTCATACATTTCTTGATATGAATTCTGCTGAGACTAGTTATTAAAAAAACATGTAAAGTAACTATATATAAGATCTTAAAATGAAATCATGACTTGAAAAAAATGAGAAAGTAATCTCATTTAATCTCATTTAGTTTCATTCTTGATATAAAGTTACTATTTTTAGATATATTAAGATTTTTTTAATCTATTTTTAATTTTTTAAAAAGTAATGCTTTTTGATAACATTTAAATAAGATTTAAAGTCATTTAAAGCAATAAAAATAATTTAAATTGAGAAGTGAAAATCATAATCTTATTTGAAAAATGTAATAAGAGTAGATAGTAAGTCTCACTGAGACAGTATAAGACTACTATCTAATATTAAAACCATGTAATGAAATCAGTTAAATTAATAATAAAACTATTAAAAAATCTAATTCTGATCTCAGATACAGTTAGACTGATCATATAACTGTGTCTTAGATCAGAATTAGATTTTTTAATAGTTTTATTATCAATTCAATTGATCTCATTACATAGTTTTAATATTAGATAGTAGTCTTATAATATCTCAGTGAGACTTACTATCTACTCTTATTACATTTTTCAAATAAGATTATGATTTTCACTTCTCAATTTAAATTATTTTTATTGCTTTAAATGACTTTAAATCTCATTTGAGTGTTATTAAAAAGTGTTACTTTTTAAAAAATTAAAAATAGTCTAAAAAAAACCTTAAAATGTCTAAAAATAGTAACTTTATATCAAGAATGAGACTAAATGAGATTAAATGAACTCACTTTCTCATTTTTTTCAAGTCATGATTTCATTTTAAAATTTGATATATAGTCACTTTGCATGTTTTTTTAATAGTCAGTCTCAGCAGAATTCATATCAAGAAATGTATGAGATCAGATTAAATGAGATTAAATATGAAATTCATAATTTCAGTAGTCAGTCTAGATACAGTTATATAGTCAGTTTAATCTTAACACAGTCAGAAGTATAATACAGATTTTTAAAATTATTATTAAACTTATTTATTATAGTTATTTTTCAGTTTATTACAGATATTAATAAGTTTATTATTACTTTCTATTATACTTTCAGTGTTTCTGAATTTCTTTTTCTATATACTAATATGTATTTCTTTATCAAATCTGACATTCTACTGTATCTCAAATTAATTATAGATTTAACTTTATTATTATTATTATTATTCTTTCATTATACTTATATGAAAGCAGAGCTTATGATGAGTTCTTATGTGATGTTAAATACAGGTCAAGTGTTGATTATATAGAAGGAAATACAGGTGTTGAGACCACATCAAGATAACAAGAACATAGGAAATACAAAGGAGTGACAATTAGATACATGCGATAATAACTTCCCAGCCCAGGAACATAGAGCGATTTATTGAAGTAATTTGTACACCTCTGTATTTATTAGGAACCTGGGTTCCGGATTTAATGTATCCCCTGCGGGTTTCGAACCCACACAACCTTGGTTTCCCACGCCAAGGCGCTACCGGGTGGCCGCATTAACCATTAGGCCACCGGGGCTTATAGATTCAACTATTTATAAAGAGATATTTAAACATGTTTAATAATATATGAAGATGTGATTAGCATATTATCAGTGATTATTCATAAAAGAGCCTCATAACCTGTTAGAGGATAATGTTATCATCTATAATCTATCTAGGGTGAAACTATATATAAGTTGGGTAAGTTGGGTGGCACGTGATTAGGGTAGGTGCAGTAATCACCAACATAAATACGCCACAGGCTGTAAACATTCTTTGTGCAAATCAGGAAGCCAACTTCATCTTTTCGCCGTCTAGTCCCTACTCAATTGAAGTCCCGTTACATAGAATTCAAGAGGCACAATGTCACGTCCTAACCCAGCCCAACGGAACCTGACACTGACTGAGGAGCTAGAGAGACTGGAGCAGTCTATAACATTGACCCTGCAAGGTGCAGTTCTACCATCATCCGCGCTCTGCGTTATCCGTAATGACATGAAGAAGCTAGACATATCAAGAAACTAATAAATATATGTGCCACTTTATAGAAATTGATCACAATTTCAGCCGTGCTCACAGGATAGTTACCACAAGCATTCTTCCCACCGTTGAACAATACGCTGGGCAGTCGAGAGAAGTATGGGAGGGGTCAAAGGTTGGCCGTCTCCAACAACACGCAGTCCGCAGTGCAAAAGTGCCACCTATTATAACTAACTTATAAATAAATTAGTTCTGGAAACAATTCTTTGAGTCTAGTGCCAATGTGTCGCTTTCCGGCTACGAAGAACACCCACCCAGTGACAGCGGACAGGAAGGCACTTACACTGAGAACTCTACATACACCGCCCGCACCTCCACAGACGAAGATGCTACGGCATCATATGCCACTCCGTCATCTGAATCGTTAAACCTCCACCACCGAGATGATGCTCCGGACCTCTCTTCCCTCACAATAACACCATCCCACAGCACCCCGCGACCAAAATCACATTCAATACGGGATGAGATCGACGATATTACCAGCTCATCCATCGACTACCCCTCCTCCTATGAAACTCTCCGCCACGAATGGGATGACACCCCCTCCCAATCAAGAAACGCGGACCCAGTCACTCCTGGGAGGTCACAATGGACCCACGGCGGCGCACGAGACACGGCCGTAACGCCAACAACCTCAGCGTTCGCCCCACTCACCCCGCATCAGATGCCATCCACATCGAAAAAGGCCGGCAAGCCAACAGATCCCGTCCTCCACCGCGTCCTAGATAAAACCTACCGTATCCAGGCAACACCCCTCGCCACTGCCCGCAAAACCTACGGCCACGATACCCGAGGCATCAGCACGCCCAGATTCAAGCCCAAGCCGGGCTACCTGGACTCCTCACCCATCTCCAGCCCTGAAATCGAAGTGCCAAAACTTCACTCAGAGATTTTCTCGTCCCCGATCAAGGATGACGACGACGATGATAGACCACCTCGTCAGCGACGGCCAAACAAACCATCCCGACTCCCACGACCGGGTATAAGCGTGCTTGCGCCAGCCGAACACAACCCCTCGCGGCTGCCAAATAAATCCGGAGAATGGCCTAGTGACGATGACCTCGATGACGACGATGAAGATGACCCCACCGCGCTGTTTGGCCATAGTCCACCGAAAACGATCCAGTTTCATATTCCGCAGAGCAGGCTGCTTCAGACTCCAGGTATGTTTTAGCAATGGCAACTCACTCACCACCTTATATGGACAGGTTGAGACTCAGCGTTGGGGCGAGGGAAAGTATGCTTTGTTGCAAACCAACTAACTGAGAAAATACAAAATCACAGCGAAAGAAGCCTCCAAGCGAATCGTTTCTGAACTCCTCTACACCGCCGGTTGCGGCGATGATATCACGGACGAGGATGAAAGTAGCCCTAGCGTCATTCGTCGCGCAGCCGGGTTGGAAGACGAGAGCTTCTGAATAGTAATGATAATACAATAACAAAATATACAAGGCATAATAAAATTGCCATGCGCACTTTAAACATATACCGTTTTACTACTGGACGCGGTTAAGCGGATCTACTTGAGTAAGTTTGTATGAAACTCTACGAATAAAACTCACAGATTATAGCTTGGTACCTGTGTAAATTTAACCAAACGATTAAGGTATATGGAATGTGACGGTTGGAATGGCGACCCCCAATGATATTCCCGTGGTTGCAAGATATCTTCTTGGATGCACCCGTTGATATTGAAAGAATATCAAAAAGAAGGAATAGGAAGGATGATAAACAGCTGGCAAAGTTCAGTGGAGGGAGGCGCTTAGGTGCGAAACTAAAGAAACTGGATATCTCTTCTCACTACCTCTCAACTACACAGATGCAAAAGTAAAATGGACTCTTCCCTAAGAAGGGGAGCAAGAAAAAGTTGAAAAAAAAAATCAAAAAAAATCAAAAAAAATCAAAAAAAATCAAAAAAAATCAAAAGAAAAAAAAAGTAAACTCATTTACCACATATGCATCTAGTTTTGAATTTCATCATCATTGTCATCATCATTGCTATACAGCACCAAGCACCAAACATCAAGCCAGGATGTGGTGATTGGAAGAAAGAAGAAAGAAGCTATTTGTGAATGAGCTAACTGTATTGCATGACATCACATGTGAGAAAACACAACTTATGAGAGCATGCAGAGACTGGATTCATATAAGACTGAACAGCATGTCCCTGAGAGTTTTAGGAATTGGGAAGTTTAGAAGAAGATATAAATATTGGACAGATAAATGGATATAAAGGAGGAAGCATAGATAGAATAAAACATAAGATGGGAAGAGAGGGAAAAAGGAAATTGATGAGAAGATGAAGTAACATATTTCACAACCTGAGTGAATCATGCCACTCTCTGTTTTTAATGTACCACTGCACAAATTTAGTATGAGAAGGTACAGTACCACCTTATTGTATTTGTCTCATTTGTCTCAAATTCTCTCATACCAAAAAATAGTGGAGTGGTACGAAGTGATCCAGGTTGTGGTGAGAGAGATGACACAAAAATACCCTCAAGGCATGAAGGCTGGGTATCTCCGCCAGGAGAAAGAAAACCAAGCAAATAATGGATAGTAATAATAACAATGATAATAAACAGGCTTTATAAGGGCAAGCAAGTTCCATCACTTTTTTCAGTGCGCAGTGTTTAGTAAGGACGGGAGGGATGGTATATAGGCAAAAAACAACTTTCAGGTGGTATTTGATGGAATAGCAATGAACACGAACGTGCGACAAAATGCAGTATAAGATTGGAAATGTAGGTAAAACAGCAATAATAAAAAAAAAGGGGGATGATTATCCAATCTAGAGGATGATTCCATGGCTTCGTGGGAGCAGCCTCATCAACTCGGATTTCATGTCCCGTCAAAATAATGGGGAAAAAAAGCGCAGTGGTATGAATGCAAGCAGCAGCTCGAGTAAACGCAAACGCAAAACCAAAAAAAAAAAAAAAAAAAAAAAAAAAAAAAAAAGAGTCATTCATCCAATCGCGAAAAGTAAATAAACCAGAAAGAAAAGTAAAAGAGGCCAGTGATGAAGCAGGAGACCAAGCGGAGTAGTGAAAATGGGAGAGAAAGGTGAAGCAAGAAAAGAAACAAGAAAAAACTAATCCTGCATCCCCATGAATATATCCTGACAATTGTCAACCAAAAACTGCAACACCTCATTCTTCTTGTTCACATCACTCATTTCCCGACTCAAGCTCTCAGGTCTCAGAATCGTCGGCGCAAACACCACCGCAACATTCAAGCTCGTCATCAAATTCTCTTTCTCGCGCTCCACAACGCGCCGGAGATGGAAAATCAAAAATTCAAGTACGTCGCGGTGTACGTTTGGCAGAGTCAGGAGGGCGCGACGCATCACGTCTATACGGGCGGAGGCTGGCGTAACGCCCGTGGCGTCTAGGAGTAGGTCGTAGACATGGTATGTGATTAGCGGAGTGGGTAGTTTGCGGAAATACTGTTTCAGCGCTGAGGTGACGGCGTGGATATCGAGATCTGGGTCGGAGATGTCGTAATCTGGGGACTTCTCGAAACCATCTCGGATCATCTGCACTTGAGAGCTACCACCGGATTTGCGGTAAATGCCCTCACAATCCATGCCTGCGGGAAGTCAAAAGTTGTTAACATCATCTACAAGGAAGGGTTTTGAATGAACACAACGAATGAATAAGTTTTGGGTCCGTACCTCGGAGCTCTACTTCCTCAATACAGCGCGTGACGATGCCGGGAATTACACACTTCTCAACTTCGATGCGTTGTTCAAGATCGCAACCAAAAAGTGCTGAGCGAGAGATCATAGTTAGCATGCTAAACATTCAAGCGAAAAGATATTTGTTTCATAATAGTTCTCACCATTAGTATTATTATTAACCTCAACAAGCCCCATTGTGCTGTCAGTGGAGGGCGCCTTCCATATACCACCAGGCTTGGCCTTTTGGTTGCCGAAAAACCCAAAACCTTGGCGAGACGATTCTTGCATTTGAGCGCGTGAGGGTCCTTCCACCCCGCCTTGCGATGATATGGATCCATATGGGGCAGTTTCCGTAAAATGGCCTTCTCGTTGCTGATATTTGCCTTCGGCATAGTTGAAAGCACCCTTGAGGCCCTTCGTCACACCCTTGGCAACATGCTGGCCACCTTTTTTCCAATTGAACTTGCGAACCTGACCCTTTCGGATGCTGACAACCTGCGGTCCTTGAAGGAGGGCGGGATGTTCTGCGTCTTCGGATTGCGTATTCGAAGTCGAGACGTGAAGGTCATTCGACGGCCTAGGTTCACGACCCTCAATTGAGGCGACAGAAGTATCCTTTTGGTGGGAGTAAATACCCAGGCCGTTGGGGGCCTTGCGGCCACCCTCCCCGATGGAGTTGGTATTAGCCTTGTAAATACCCTGGATTTGGTGTACCAGCTCGTTATTAAGCTCTGCAAGTTGGGAGTTCTTAAGGGACAGCTGTTCGAATTCCTGAAAGCTCTTATCTTTCATACGGCCAAGGCTGGACAACTCTTCAAGTATATCATTCCGCTTTTTAATCAACTCTTCGATCTGAGGGGCAAATGTATCTTTGAGGCGTTGTACTGACTGCGCGAAGTCGCGGAGTACAGCTTTGTTCAGTTTCCCTATATCAACGGCAGTGCCACTTTGCTTCTCCGCTTTGATGTGTTCAGTAAGAACTTCCAGCTCTCGCATAACGATCTCCTTCTGGGCCTCGAGGAATACCATGGTGGACCGTTTCTCGCGAAGTTCAGTATTAACTTGTTTGATATTTGTCGAGGAATTAAGCGAAGCCTCCAGCTCTGAAATCCTCTGATCCTTCTCAATAATCTTCTGGCGCTCTCTTTGGAGCTCGTTCTTGTACCAGGCAAGCTGGTCCCGATGTTCAGGGGAACTGGTATTTGGGCTGCTCATGTCATTTGCATGGTTACTTGCAGTTGAGGGTGACTTGGGCCATTTCTGCTCCTTGGAGAGTCGGGCACCTTTATCGCTAAAGCTCCTTCCATGACGGACTGAGTTTGAAACACGCTTTAGGAAGGATTCTTGGTTTTGAAGATCCTCACTACCAAGAATCCGTGCCATGTCTTCGTCCAGGGAGAAGTCTCCAGCCCCACTATACCGTAGCAATGGGGAACCACCGGCATCAGCTTCACGGTGACCTTCCGAATGCAGAGTGTTCACAGATTCATGACGAGAATGGGATCGGCGATGGCCCGAAGGTTTCTGTTTCGATACATTGACGGATGCAGTGCGCTTATGGGGCGAGGGAGTGGAGCCTGGAGCCAATGTATCAGAGGCCCGCTTAGATACAGTGGATTCAGAAGCCTTGGAACTCTTTGCATCCGACGATCTGTCCGCTGTGGGAGGAGAAGGAAAATTCGAGGATGTGGGGGGCGTCGCATCATTCGTTCTACTAGACGTAGGGGGTGTAGGCTTCATGGTAGGCTGCATTTCTTTCTTTTGGAGAGATTGATGCAGTTTGGCCTCAAGTGAATCGCCTCTTTTAGGCGGGTATTGCATTCCCGGTCTCGAAAGTTCGGCGGTCCCATTCTCCTTGGAGCGAGATTCCTGTGAAAAACGTGAAGGTGTTGAATCTAGTTCTGAAGCGATGGGCGTTTCTTTGGCGGACCGGGCGGAATCTCGAGGCGGAGGGCTCATAGCAATGTCATCATTCGCGGGGAATTCCACTCTAGCCGTCAAGCTAAGGTCGGATAGAGATGCGTTCCCAGAGCCTCCCGACTTTCTACCTTTGGGGACGTCCTGCAATTTGAATTTATCTGTACGACCCTGCATATCAGCTCCAAAGCCTGTCTGCTTCTGAACTATGCTCTGCTGGCGGATATTGTCGTTGTTATTAGAAGACGATGCTTGAATTGATGTGTTGGAATTTTCCGTGCTAGCTTGGCGTTTGTGGGAGTCTAGTTCTGCAGGACGCTTCTCCTGGTATGGGCTTGGTTGCTCAGAGGATGCCCCAGAGTGACTCGGGTCCTGCAAGTATCCAGGTCGGTCGACAGGCTGCTTTTTAGAGCTGTCCCTAGGTGCATCCTGACCAAAATAGTCTGGTAGTGGGCCATTGGAAGTTGCTGACAGAGGATTAGGGGAGTGGGGTCCACTGGGTGTAGGGTCAAATGCAACAGGAATCAGGAACTCTTCCCCACCGGATGCATTAGATTTGTGTGAAATAGCAGAATGACGATTGCTTTTGTATGTGCTAGCAGGGAGGATAAGATTGTCTATTGCAACACAAGTGGTTAGTGAAAGAGCATATCGCAAAAATGTTGGGACTGTATATGAGTAAATGGCGCACCTTGGTTAACGGGTTTGGATTCGGGAGATTCCACATTTGCATCATTCCCCATGTAGCTCCTTCTCACCTCGGACCTTGGATGAGAAGAGGGTAATTCAACGGGTGCTTCAAAGTATGGATCCACTGAGGGGGTGTCCAATTCCGCCAAACCATTGTTCGGAGCAACGGTTGGAGGTAGTGACGGGAGAGATTTGTCAAGCTGGACATTGGGGACCTTTTGCCGTTGTCCTCTGGCTGACCGTTTCCTTCGTCGAGCCATCAGCGATTCATGGCAGTCCATACAAAAAATACCCTGAGATGTGCGCGCATATCGAAGATTCTCGATCTTCCGTTTGCAATTTCGACACTTAAAACAAGTGGCACAAAAAGCCTGGTCGCCAGTAAGGATGGCAAGGTCCTCAATCTTATTCCCGCAAGAACTGCAACTGTACGTGCAGTTGTTGCAAATGAGGGAACCATCGCCGAGTAGAAGGAGGTTTGCGTCCGAATCGAGAAAGGTACCGCAGGTGTTGCATCGAAAACAATCGATATGCCATCGTTTCCCAGCTATTAACTAAGGTTAGCCTCATGTCCCACAGGAAGTGCCAATTAATGGGGTTGGTGATAAGACGTATGAACTCACCTAATTCGAATGCTTTGCCTTCTTCCAAAATCTTATATCATATGTCTATTAGCAAAGGAAGAAGACTCTAGTAAAAAAGGAAAGCAATTTAAATCAATTTGGGACGCAGGGAGTGCTCAAAGCCATACCTCACCGCAGCCCTGGCATGGAAATGGGATATCATCGTCCAGAGGGGACTCAGGGTTGCCAGTTGGGGACTCCATCTTTCAGTTTTCTCTTTTTAAGTCTCTGGCCTTTTATGACTTCCCAATTCTTGTGGCAGCGTTTTTATTGTATACCAGTCTGGGCGAATCGCGAAGTCAAATATCCGAAACCATTAAAGTTCCAGACCCAGCAATGCAATACGGATACCTGCGTATGGCGGGGGTGGCAAGGATCAATGCCCTTTCCTTCAAGGCTCGTCATACAAGGCCTTCCATATAATAATGAACGGGGTCAAGACTGTTGGGCTGAGATGCGCGAATAGGGCGAATAGGGTAGAGGTAGCGAACGAATATAGTGAGGGGACAGATTGGAAAGGGCGGGGGGAACGAAGGGGGTGGAGGTGAGGACGAACGACAGACGGCTGGTGGATGCTACCGGGATTAAGGGCCAGATAAAACAATAGACGAGGTACAAATGGCCAGTCTGATTGGAGATGTCATATAAGGAAGTGAATGGGGTTGGGCGCAAACGAAAAGCTGCGTGGTCTAACTTTTTGGGCTACAGCCGTATCAGTACAAGTTAGCAACACTGTACACAGATCATCTGAGCGCAAGAACACACACAATAATAGATAAGACGAGGAACAACTAGATGGGTGGACGGACAGCTGGGAATACGAAACGCGCTAGGGGTTGACAGGCGATGACGGGCCGTTGACCGGTTGAAGATTTGTGTTTGTTATCTTCAAAGAAAGACGACGGAGGTGGTCGGGGCGGACCAACGCTTGCCTAGCGAAGGAGAATAAAGGTATCGATGGATGGGCGACGGGCGACAGGCGATGAGCGTGTGAGGTGCAAGGGCTGCTCTTGGGCTAGCCTAGATCGTCTTCTCAGCGACAGGTAGCCCTGGCAGCGGAAGGGGTAAAACGTTGATGTCAAATATAACCAAGATGTGCAGTACTACTGTATGTACGGGACGTGGGGGAGCAATCGATCGACTATGGATCCCAAGCCAACAAACAAACGATATAGTGAGAGAGAGAGAGAGAGAGGAGAGAGAGAGAGAGAGAGAGAGAGAGAGAGAGAGAGAGAGAGAGAGAGAGAGAGAAAGAAGATAGGGGCAGGAATAATAATAACTCTCCGTCTGCCCCTTCGTACGTGCAGACGGGCGGAGTGGATTCAGTGGAAGCGATCAGGGGGAGGGAGGAGAAAAGAAAAAAGACACAGCGCGACAACGTGCGAGTTACTACTACAAATGGGCAGCGTGGAGGCTAACTACCAGCAAATCCCCAACAACAACGCAATTCTGCTTATCGTGTGAGTGGCATTAATATTATTCAAATATAATCTAAGTATCTTTCTTATCCACATGCACCAGCATACACAGGTGACGTTTCGGAAGTGCAACGGCTGCTGCTGAGCAACTTGGTGTTCTTTGCTGCTGTGAATCCCCCTCGATATATCTCCTGTGGCACGCTGTTATGGGATTTCCGCCTCTACCTAACAACCACGCGAGATGACAATAATGAAAAAAAAAAAAAAAAAAAAAAAAATTTAAAACAATAAAAAATTAAAACAATAAAAAACGCCAGCAAAAGCACGGGAGCGCACGATGCTACCTAGGTCCTAGGTCCTCCCAAAGTTTAAGTAACTTCGCTAGGCCCAATGCTAAACAGCCACTACTGCACCAGAACGACAACCCAAAAGGGCTGAAAGCTGCGAATTAATTTTACTTTTTACTGTTATTTTCAGGGGACGAAAACTGCAAGGGATGGAGAAGACGAATTCGAGTCTAACAGCCTTCAAAACAGAACATCATCACATCACGGACGGGATAGCGCTCGAAAAGCGGCAGATGGGATATTTCCGTGCTATTCTTTCCCCAGGTACCACTACATTCTAGCCACTAGGTCGAGTTCCAGTCAAAGCGAAAAACTAGGGAGTGGAGTGGGTTGTTATCTTCTCCAGCCGGTTATCCACACTACCCTACCGTTTCTATTCTTGAATATTCCCGGTCCTCGCTGGCAAAAAGGAGCACGGAGTCGTTATTATTATTGCCTGCCTGCGGCGTCTGTGCTATAGTACGTCTGTGCCGTTCAGACATCCAAACAAGCCCAGACTGGTCTTTACTCTATCGCTCCTTTTCCATAACCAAGGGCTGTCGTACCCCGCTGCCACAATCCTCGTCCGCAATCGTCATCATCGCTATTGATTATTGATAATTTGCGAACTGAACAAGAGTCAGGACGCCTCCATCCACAATAAAAATATATATCACTTTCTCCTTGCAGACTAGCACTAAACGACGGGGCATACACCCCAGCCTAACCGAATATTGAGATGGCTGTTGTTCGGCAGAAGAAAAAGGCGGAAACATATAGTGCTTAATCCTTCCCCTCGAATCTCCAGATTATGACCTCGAGGTCGAAATTGGTCAAGGGTCACGGCCGGGGCTGCAATGGGGAATAAATCCCATTTCCACTAGCGAAAACACAAGAGAAAATGGTATGGGTTCGGAGCGGATAGTAACAGGGGAATGTCAGAAAAGCAAGAAGAATAACTGAAGCCCTCCTCATCAGCACCCGGACAAACGCCTTTGTGGAAAGCAGCGATAATAATTAGCGCCAAGAGCAGCAACTGAAGTATATCTCAAACATCAAGCCTCCAGACAACACCCCCCACCCATGCGCGGTGTTGGCAGCAACATGTAGTTGTCGCCTTGGAATAAATTATCAGGGCCAAAATCCAGGTTTCAGCGTCGTCCCAACTGCAAACAGCTAACCTTAATTACACTACAGAGTACTCCGTACTCCGTACAGAGTAGTTACGTACTCTCTCCCCCTTCATACATTTTTAGCTTTGCTGCCAAACATCTCAACCACGCTGCAACCCGCAAGCCAATAATTATTAATTAGCTCGGCCATCAATCAAATGATTTGAAAGTTGAAACAACGCAGCTCATATTCCACACAGCTCGCTAGTCTCGTTCCTGCGCCGGAGAAACCCCAGGAAGCTCTGACCATCCATACCAACCACCCACCCATTATTAACGACACACCCGAAGCCATCGATCGAAAGGGCCGACAAAACTTCCCCTGCCACACTCGATCTCCTGCGACCAGGGTTAGCGGGCCCGCCAGCCAAACAACTGCTGAACAGTCCGCGCCCACCACCCCGGCGAATCCGTTTATTAAAACACTCCGAGAAAATCTTTGGAATCCCGCAGGAGCAAAACTAAAAGACTTTACAAGGGATGGATGCGCGATGTCTCACACATCCGAGTTCAGACCTTATTTCCACCACCCTTGTTTACTATGTCCAAGTCCAAGGTTTAACCTCCCAACGGTCCACGCGAAATTAACGAAGCCCATCGATTCGAGAACCAAAGAGATCTAATACGAATGATACAATTTATGCCATTGACAGCTTCTGTCTTGAACGTGCCTTTAATCCGAATTGTATAGTTAGCTGAACATCTAAAAGAATGTGTAGAATGTCTCCTCTATCTATCCAATTCCTTCACCCTGTGCATCATCAGTCCCTTCCTCTTAAGCGTATTGAAATGCAGCAACAGATTGCAACCGTTCAACCTTTGCCAGTTATATCCGCAAAGGAAAGGCACAAAGTTAGTATCGAACACGGATCCGACAGTTAAAATATTTCAATTCCGCTCTCCCCAGAAATAAAATAAGGAGTGTGCTGTACCTGGCAGTCACACCAAACATTCTCCTAGGTCCGGGTCCTGGGTCCTCTTTCTAAGGATAAAAAAAATAATAATGATAATCTCCGTGAACCACACACATGCTCCCGGTGAAATAACTAGGAAAGAAACAAGAGCCACAAAGCCAACTGCACGGTATAAGCATGTGATGGTTGTTCACTCCGCACTCTTCGGATATAACGTTCATTCCCCCTCTACTCCCTACTAGCACTATCCCCAGGGCCCTGACTACGCTGCGTATGAAAAGATCGTCGTCGTCCCCGTAGTATGTACGGAGTATTTATGATGGCTGTCGCAGACCGCGCAAGTTATGCCGCACACACGGTCCATGTCTATCACTAGTTAACTAATCTGCGGAGGATGGGCCAGATCTTCGCTCAATTCGTGGGTTTCGTGATTTTCGTTCGCCACATACATACACAGCTATGCTCCGTACAATCTACGGACGATCCGTATAAAACCGGCGCTGGTCGGTGTTGAAGAACCTGCTAGTTCAAGATCGTGCCTCAGTGCAGTGGACGATTTGCTCTGTTTTATGTCCCTGCGGATTAACTACACGTAGTTAAAGTTAATTTATGTAATTATTAGGATCGCTATATAGACTGCGTGCTTTTCATTCTTCGTTTTTTCTCTTCTCATGCAACATCTAATCCGTATTCTTGGCTCTGTTTCAACAAGATGCAGGTCAGAACACCGCACAAGTCAACCCATTGTTCATATACATACTTACATCCGTCATGAACACCAGCAGTCTGAGAAATCTATCTAGCCAAAGGTAAGCTTAACATCCCTAGGGAGCTCTCCATGTATATCTTTATCCACCTATCTTGGAATCATGTAGTTCCAAGTTTTGGAAGCTACCCTATGCTCATTGCTCACCACAACCCTGCGCTCTGGGTAGTTTTGACAGATGGGAACTTTGAACTTCCCTCCTGTAACAAATTGTTGCAGATAAGAGGGGAGAATTCACCAATATTTAGATATTTAGAAACAAAGTCCACGAAGTACCAGAATTCAAGTGTTTACTTATCCGTAATTAAGAATATTCATGCGGTAAAACCACTGGCAAGAAACAATTTGAATGTGTATATGAGACTGCTGCTACTGCTACTTCCCACGGCTAGTTCAGCTGCTGAGTCTGACTTCACCTCTCCTCTCAGTACTCTCCTGTGCAATCGAGAGATGGGGGGAATATCACAAACACGTTGGCACGGGATCCTAAATGTTCATGTATTCTTTCTCTTTTCGTGTTCGAGTGGGCAATCCACAAAATTCCAGTCTAAAGATCATTACATTCACTTATCCGCTGCATGGATGGGTGCAGGAGTTTTTGAAGCCCGAGATATATTTACAGGAAAAAAGGAAACCATCACCAATAGCCGGCAATGAATCATAGCATGCTAATCAATCATGCCATGTTAATGATCCCATATTATCGATCACTCACGCGGCCATGGAAGTCTTGATCGAATTGTTCAGCGCAGTTCAGAGCTGTCTCCATATGCATTATGATGACCGACCCTCCCTTGGTCAGCGCAAATGCCGCTCGGGCAATGTTCTTGATCTGAATTTCTATCTCGTGATTTTTGCGCCAGCATTGCAAAATTGGTTGCTTCACACCCGGGATTTGGCTTCCCCAACTCAGGGATTCATCATGTATATATTTTATACCGACGTGTACTTGACTTTGCATTGTCGGGTCCAGTGTAGTGGTAGGAAGGAACATGATCCCGTCGAAATACACCACCGAGCGGAGAAACAGAGACAAGGGCGTTGTGATGCAGGCCGTTAACGCTTCGTTCGCTCAGAAAAACACCAGGTTCTATTGGCGCATGCATTTTGTATGCACAGGGGGTATGAAAATAGTATTATTCCCCCTCGCATTGGCGTTGAGGCTACGTATTGTCGTTGGCTGCAAACTGTCAGATGAGAGGATTGCTCCTAGCTAGCAGTCGGGGTCCCTGGTGTTTTTATTACCATTACTTGCTGCTTGCATACCTGTCGACATCACGCTGGAAGAAATGCGCCCCTTGGCCCATCTGTATTGGTGAAAAGCAAGCCAATTCCTTGAAAATGGTACTGTTTCGCTATTATAAATAGTATCATGCCACCCTGCCATTTGATCAGTACCCAGGTATGAAGTTGACATCCGCCGAACTGACAGACTTCCAACTGAGCTTGCTTTCGCAATCTTTCATTCTTAGATCTTCTACAGTAAGAAAAGATCCTTAACTGGCATATAAGCATCAGTCTAATGAATTTGAACGCTGCGGTACCGGTATGAGCAATAAAAAGCACCAATTTATCTCCGTCCACTACCGAGATGAATGTCCCTTCAAAAGGGAATATGCAAGATGTATAGTGCATGCCACTGAGGGGTTTTGTTAGCACCTAAGAGGCCCAACGGCCGCAACAACATGGCATATTATGGTTTGGATGGTGTTCGATTGGATAGCGAAACTGGACAAGACCTGAACTTGAAAAGAAGCTGGTTCTTCCGGAGAAAGAGCAATATGAATCCATTGGACAGTGGCGCCTAATCGGTCGGGCCATGATTGGAAAAGCTTCTCCACAAATGACCCTCCACAAATGACAGAAAATGACATCGAAAACATTCTCAGAGGTGTTGCTCTGCTGGGTAAGGAATCAGAAGAAAGGTGTCGCCATTGGGTTTGGAATGCCATATCCACTCTGTGTTTATAAAGAAACAAACTAGTTGCGTGAAACATTTCCCGGCTCATCATAGAGCCTCCAAAGAAAGCATTCTGCCACAAGTTCATTAAGTTTGATGCTCTCAGGCTAGTCTGGCACCTTTAATGAAGTGTAATATGCCTTTGTTAGATCCCAATACTTTGGGTACCAGCCTGCAAGTGCCCAGTCAATAACTCCCACAATTCTGTCATTGTAAATGATAATATTCCATGGGACTAAATCTGAATGTGAGAAGACTGTCCAATAATTGTTGCTATGACATTGACGAAAAACCTTAGATGTGTGGAACGCCACCCTGTGAAGAAGAGTGGAAGTCAGAATGTGACTGAAATGGGCCGATGAGTTGACTTCCAATACGGTAAATAATCAAGAAAGGCACTACCCTGCGCAGATGCAACTATGTCTTCTTTGGGGGGATGAAGTGTTCGAAGCTGAGTCAAAATAGCTGCAATATCATCCATAATGGTTTCCTTTTCCTTGGGCTTCAGGCCGTGCATCCACAGAGTTTACAGATCTGCGCCTTGAATGTAATCCATCATAATATATATGCCCCCTGGTCCCATGTATGTACACTGAACTCGAGGAACTGGAATTGTAGTGTGCTGTGAGATGTAGAGAAGTGCTTCAAGCTCTGGAAGCTCACACGGCCCTTTAATAACATGTCTCCAGCTAACCTTAACAGTTGGGCCTAGGGGTCCAAAGATTGACCGGGCTACTCTAAATTGAGTGCGAAGAATGATGGATTTCAAAATCTAATCCCGTCATTCAAGAACAAATCAGTATTGATTGCTGTGAGAGGGATTTGATGAGCAAACCTTGTAATACCATCATTTAAAGCTCTGAGAGTCGAATAAACGTATCAGAAGGCGATATAAATATGAAACAGTGCACAACAGTGTTCTCTAGGTGGGAGAGATTACGGGTACAGAGAGAAACGGGTTTGCGTGGAGCAGATGCCAGCTCAAGCTACCACGTGACAAGTATGCTCCCCGACCCTACCCTACCTACCTAGGTAGTTAGCTTTGTTTTGCTCTTTCTATACAGACAGAGGATCCTCTCAAAAGTTTTGATTAGCACTAAGAATTACGCTGTAAAAGTATTACCATTCCATTCTCAAGCCCTTGGAATTTAAGCTAGCTTTGGTTAAGCTGTGCTGCTGTAGCTGGTTATTAATGTGCCACAGACATTACCTGCCTTAGAACTCTGATTAAGAGAGGGAAATGAGAATAACTTTATGCCCAAAGTTACCCCTTAAATTCTTAGTGCTAATCAGAACTTTTGAGAGGATTCTCTATAAAGTGCTAAATTTAAGCTATAGTTAATACTATTACTATTATTGTTCTCAAGTATTCTGTTTACCTGTTAGACTAGCTTTAGTTAAGGTGTAACTAGCTGTTTATTTAAGCATCACAAGGCATTAACCCCCTTAAAACTCTGGTTGAGAGAGGGAATGGAAATGCGCTAATCAAACTTTGAGAGAATCCTCTAGATAAAAGACTATGAAGCTATTGATATATTCAAGAGCTGGCAGCGGCTATCTATCAGTATAACTGTGTTATATGATAACTTAAAGAGGGAAAAACAATAAAATAAAATAATAGCATTGTAAATATAAGATTGATAAATTCATTCTGATAATCAGAATATTGACACTACATAGATCTGACTATCATGAATAAAAGAAGTTAGTTATCTTTCTCAGAATGAATGAATGACAAGCAATCTAATTTATTGAACTGATATTACACTGTAAAGAGAAGGAAAAATAAAATAAATAAAGTATAATATAAGAATTTCACAAGCTCAAATCTAAAAGTATCCATGAATAGGTAACTCTACACAACAACATGCAAGTCTGACGAGTGAAAATATATAGACGTAAACTGTAAAATTGCCCTTGATTAAAATAACGGTGCGGCATAATTGACTATAAGAATTAAGAAACAAACAATACTCTACTCCTGAGCCGTGAAAAAAAAAAAAAAAATAATAATAAAATAAAATAAAAGAAAAGAAAAGAAAAGAAAAGAAAAGAAAAGAAAAGAAAAGAAAAAAGAAGAAAAAAGAAAGAAAGAAAGAAAGAAAGAAAGAAAGAAAGAAAAAGAATCCGGAGAAGAGGAATAAAGAAAATAAATGATAAATGAAAACAAGAAGAAAACCGAAGAAGGGATAAAAATCAAAATCAAAATATACAATTAAAAATCACTTAATACCACTGCAAGGATGTGCTTTTTAGGAAGGTGAAGAGAGATGAATTGAAAAGTTGAATAATAGAGGTGGAGGTATAGAAGAGAGAAGGTAGAAAAAGAAGGAAGATAAAAAACTACACGTACTCCGATAACGCTATCAACAGGAGTCATGATGATATAACACCAGGCAAACATCAAGAAAATAGCTCCGAACTAAACAGAGAGAGCAAAGAGTCGCGAGAAAAAAGCGGAGGATTCTTTGTAACAGGGGGACTAGAGTTTGAAAGGAGGGAAACAGAGAATAATAAGTCCAATAGTGCAAGAGAAAAAAAAGGCTGTACGTGTGTGTCAACTACTGATCGAGGTCACGAATTCTTAAGAATCCGCTTCTAGGGTGATCGATCATCTTCCAGGCTTTCTCACAATATAATAGGTTAGCAAAGGACGGTGTTCTTCGGTAATCGTGCGCCAAAAGGCTTCCTCTGGCTTGACCATCTCGTGCAGCTCTAAGCAGAACTCCATCACAGCTCGGCGTATGTCTGGTTGGGGATCTTTGAGGCTTTGATTGGCAAAGTTGCCAAGTCGTTCCAACTCTGGCTCACTGAGGAATAGGTTTTTTTCGTTAAGTCGACGTAGGAGCCCGCTGAGGATGTATCCACCCATGGAAATCATTCGATGGCTGTCGGGAGACTTCTCTTCCGACTCGAGAAGATCCAAAATTGCATCAATGACATCTGCGGGGTCGCAAGCTTGAACAATATCCTCTGCTGTTTCCTCGAGACCGCTGACGATATGGTTTGTAAGTTCGTAGTGTTTGCGGGCCGTAATGATTGCCGTCATGGCTCTAGCATTGTACGTAGCAAAGTAGTCACGATTCATCGAGAACAACAAGCGAATAGTCACTAGTACCTGTGTTTTGAGATCCATTGGTCGACCAGTCGTTGACTTCCTGTCAGTGTCTGGCGCTTCGAGGGCTTCTAACAACACCATTAATGTTGCACCATATTTGGCTTTGTCATGAAATATTGACTCATGATATTTGATCAAGCTCTGCACCTTTCGGTACCCATGCACGTCGATGGCTCCTGTTCGGATTTTATTAAGCCCTCTATCAACCATATCTCGCCCTCGTGATGGATCCTTGGATCGTGGGCTCAGGCTTCTTCGTCTCTCTAAAATCTCCACCTTTTTCCATCGCCGGTGCAAATTTTCACTTCCGGGGGTAGCGACACTGGCTGAAGGTGAGAACCCTGAGGGCTCTTGTTGCTGATTATATTTTCGACTTGGCGTGTTCGCCGGTTCGTTGATTGGAAGTTCTTCAAGCGGAGCAGCCTTGGCGGGTGAATGGGAAGACCTCGGAGAGAGTCCAAGTGGACCAGGGTGGCCGACATTTTCTTTAGCATTTGGAGACTGGGGGTCCTCATAGACTTTGAGGGTCTCTGCAGGATGGCTAGCCTCAATACTAGGAATAGAAAGTCGACCCGCTGGAGAGGCCTGTGGCACGGTGTCGTCATAATTATTGGAAGAGCGCCTGCTAGGGCTGGTCGGCAACGCCAAACGCTCCTCCGAATGAACTTTTGATTGGAGAGATGGCGACATAGGGATACGGGAAACAGAGGTGTCGCTGCTGCTCAAACGGCGATGGCTTAAAGGGGTACCGTGAGCCATCACCAAGGATCCAGATGTAGGGAGGTCTGTCATAAAATCCGATTTGCTTTGAGTGAACACTTCGGCATCCGAAGCAAGGGCGGTTGGAATAAATTCCGTACTTCTATTGTCAGTCTGCGGTAAAGCCATATGTAGACTGTCATCGGATCTAGCCGGGCTCGCAGCCAGCGGTTTCGCATCCGCAGCAGATGTGTAATTTGGTTTGCTTGCTGGACCTGCCATTAAACGAGCCTCGCCAGGTTTTAACCCAGCAATGTCAAGTCGTTTGGGTTTTGGCTTTGCCGTGCTTACAGGCGCACTAGTGTCAAGTCTTGATTTGGGACGGGCAGGTGTTGGATTTTTTCTCCCCGGAGTCGATGTGGTTTTACTCCTAGGCTTCTGGGGACTCTCTGAGGGACTTGTTAATTTTGACTGGGATGTGCTATGCACAGGTCTATTACGAGATGAATATGGATCAGCGGTAGCAGGTCGCATCAACTCGGGCCGTCGGGGCCTCGAAGAGGGGCGCATTGGTGCTGAAGAGAGAGATGTGTTTTGGGAAGAAAGATGGGACCCTGTAGGAACGGTGCGAGTTGTTGTTCCAGGTTGTCGGTGAATTGAAGATCTTGACGATTTCAAATCCGGAAATGATGACTGGGCGGATTCCGGGCGAGCAGGTAGTTTCTTCGCTGCAGCCAAACGAGCTTTTTTCTGAGCAGCGATTGTCTCCTTGAGTGTTAGTCTGGACCATCCCCCTAGCCCGCTATTGCCCATGCCTGTTCGGGGTTTCCCGTTAGTGTTTAAGGAATTGGCATCGAGATTAGGATTTCCGGGATCCCTTTCAAGAAGAGACTTGGACTTCGCATCCATTGTCGATATGATCCTAACTGAGTTCAGCCAGACTGACAATCAAGCCCAAAATACGGAGTCAATACATACCCTTCTGCCCTATCAGCCCATATTCTCGCGAAAGTCCAAAATGTTGAACGCATGTTTTCCCTCACTCCGGGATTCGCATCCCCCAGACCTTTTTTAATACATTTCTCGAGGACATCAACACCCCCACTATGTTCAATCGATCCTTTATGCCCATGCTTCTGTATTAGGGTTTGTATCCACCCTGTGACAAATAACCTAGGTTGAACATTTTTGTCCTGACATGCAAGCCAAAGGTGTTGCATAATTCTAGATGTGTAGGACACATTGCCGATGATAGCATCCACCGTAAGGTTACCGTTTTGGGCGCTGATTTTCTTCAGGCCTGCACACACTTTAATCATATTCTGTAAAAGGACTTCCACCATTGGATCAATTGCTGGGCCATTTACTCGAGCAATATCTTGAATTAAGCTGCATCCAGCAGCTGACAGCGTTGTTCGCAAAGAATTGACAGTTTTGAGTATGCCGTCGAGCACACTTTTGATACCAACCAAGTAATTATGCTGAAAATCTGTAGGCGCATTGCCCTTCGTTATTCTTCGCAGTTTCAAAACACTCCTCTCGCGATGAATCCAATTCTGTTCTGATTCTCTGCCTTCAAAATGAGGCAGCATTTCACGAAATACTTCATCCAATTCTCGATGTGAATTGAGGTAGAGTGGGTCTACTGTTTCCGGCTCAACAATTTCGGGGTTCCCAGTAACGGCGGGGAATGACTCGACGCTAACACTATGAGATAACACTGCATCTCTTCGCGGAAGGTCCCCTCTAGCTGGCTGGTGCGAATCTGATACAAGCGGTTAGTTCAACACGTAGCAAATTGATATTGGTTCATACCACCGTGGACAGAATCTGACGCCATTCTAGCTTCCTTACTTGCTGTTTCGCTGTTCGAATAAGATCGGACTGAGAGAACGGAGTTGGGACGTTGAGGTTCCCGGTGGCTGGAGAAACTGCTCTCGGGTCTCAAGATATCAGATCTTGACTGAGACTGCACGGACGAGGAAAGTTCTTGATCGACGCCAATGTTAGACAGGATTGAGTTGGTTATCGATTTTCTCACATTATGTGATTGCAGTTGCTTCTTCAAATCCGACAGTGCTCGAGGAGGGGCATTTCTGGGACATATCATTAGTAGCCGGAAATTAGAGGGGATTATTTGGAGCCTATTGCATACTGGAACAAATCGATAACAGTCGCCTTTGCAGTTTCCCTGACTCCACTATCAGCATCTTCGAGGCAGGCGACAAGGCTTGGCACGTATGTCCGGAATAGCACACCACGGTTCCGAGTCATCTAAAAAGAAAAAGAGCGAGGAAAGTTAGTAGACAAGTTAATGTCAAGCCAGGTACGTTCCACGATGGCTTATAGACTCACAGTCGCTAGCCATGTCATACTAGTTTCCTTTGCGCGAGGATTCTTCCCGACCAACGCAACTTCCAGAACGTGGTGCTCAACTTCCACGGGAGAAGACTCCCAAAAGTCACTGAATGCTTGGGCAGCCTGTGAGCGAACGCGTTCTTTATGGTCACCTAATCGCTCAAGAAGTAGGGGGTAAGTGGAGCGGCCTTGAGCAGCGACGGCCTGATGGAGCTCTTGGAGGTAAAGTCGTTTGAGGAGATGGCCTAAGGAGGAGAAGCCCCCTGCTGAAAGCGACGAGTGTTGTGATGAGATCGCATGGCGAACGGCCTCGAACACTGTGGAAATAGCGACCTCCGGTACATTTTTCTGTTTTATTTCCGACTTAAGCTTTGTGAGCTGTTGCGTTTTCGCCTCGATGGAGAGGTTGGGGTTTTTCAACGCTGCTAGAACCTCTGTGGCTCTAGCTTCCATTGTCAAGATCGATCGACCACAACGTTCATTGGAAGGGGGCTATTTCGTAGTGCAAATACTGATACACGTAGAAGAATGGTAGAGATATTATGCGCAATATCACAGTGCTATGTATTGCCTTAGTTGTAGGCAAATTTCGAATCGGCGATTGTATGAACGACAGACAGATAATAGGCGCCCAGAAATACGTGAGGGTGAGTTAGAAGAAGGATCACGACGCGATGTATATTCTGATACTATAGATTAGAACAGCCATATTAGTACCAAGCGATGAAACCTGCACGGCCTGGGAGCAAGCCGATCATGACTGTCAAAGCAATATAGGAGGGGGCCGACCCCGTGTAGTAGCACAGACCACGGCCATACATGGATTGGCAAGGTAGCTGACAAATAACGCATGAAGACGAATGGGTGCATACCTGGATCCGATAGAGCAGGTGTAGAATGATAAAGAGAACAACGCTGGCACGGGAGGAGAAACGCAGCGATGGAGTCGACGAGGGAATTTGAAGACATGAATGAGGTTGCGCCAGACAAAGGCCGAAAAGGGTAACTTGATTGTTTTTTGCTGCCCAAAATCCCGTTGTCTTGGCAGCAGCGCCGGCCAGACGCTAGACCCGATCTGGAAGCAGCCTCCAACGGCCTGATCCCGCAATTGATATGTGCGTTTCCTGATACAACTGATTTTATATAGACACTCCTTTTTTTTTTTTTTTATCTATCTATAAGTATGTCTTGATGTAGTAGAAATATGAATGTCTGGCAAATTGGCAACACGACACTTGCTGTTGTAAACATAACCTTCCTCAAAATATGAACCATGGTAGTTAGTTACCTGTCCAGGGGGAAAGCATACTGCGTATGTAGGAGGTGCAGAATTTGAAGTTTTAAATAAAGTCATTATTCTATCATACGTGGTTGTTGAAATTGACACCAATGAGAAGGATCTCGAGAATTGCTATTGTGGCGGACATATTACTTGCGAAAACAGAATTTTCCCAGCCCCCTCTGAAAATTAGTAGCAAAACACCATCAAAAAATCAAAATATCTGCATTTCTCTAGAATCATTCAATATCATCCAATACGCGTCTTTTTCAATCAAATATCATCCAAATATGTGTCTTTCTTATCTTTATCATCAAATCCACATATATCAATCAACTCTTTTTTCAATATGCCTTGCAACATCTGCTGTCCTGCTGCTTCGCAAGCCTGTACAAAGACTTCTACTCTGCATCTCAGTCTTCTCAAACTACCTGTTCCAGAAGTTCTGGATAATGGAGAGGATTCAGTCAATGATGAAATGGAGGAGCAGATGAATGAGAAGAATATAGAGACTCAGTCTGAGAATCCTTGATATCCGCGAATTCCTACACCTGAGCCTGACATCTCATACAGATTGTATGAACAGGTGATTATCAATGAGATAAAGAACAAGAGAGATGACAAAATGATTAATAAGTAGAAAGAAGAAGAAGAATTAGAAGAATGAATCTATAATTTCTACAATCAATTCTTCTATACAGATCTCTCAAATGTCAGTGATTATATTCTCTTCTTCAGCTCTGGCAGCTTCAACTTCATTCAATATGACATTCTTAAGTGAGATAATCAATGTGATGATGATGAAATATATGATGAAAGGAATAGAAGAACTGAATTCACAATCTCATTATCATCCACATTCAGATCTGCTGTTGAATCTTCCATCAAATCCACTGTTGAATCTTCCATCGAATACACTGTTGAAATCTTCCATCGAATCCACCGTTGAATCTTCCATTGAATACACTGTTGAAATCTTCCATCGAATCCACCGTTGAAATCTTCCATTGAATACACTGTTGAAATCTTCCATCGAATCCACCGTTGAATCTTCCATCGAATACAAGCATCAAATGCTCGCTTACGCTCGCTTTTCTGCTTGCGCAGCCCCCCTCTACCACTTCCACCCTCCCCCCCTGACACTCCCCTACCCCTCCCTTTTA
>NW_025544777.1:332812-333685 GCF_000003525.1 Blastomyces dermatitidis ER-3 | reverse complement strand
TACCACCTCTTCTATCCCTTCCACCCCTTACCCTCCACCTCCTCTACCACCACCACCGCCTCTACCGCCCCGCAGCCCCTCTATCACTTCCACTCTTCCCCCGGACCACCTCCTACCCCCCTCTTACCATCTCTTACCACCTCTTCCACCTCTTCCACCCCTTCCACCCCCTACTCCCTCTATCATCACCACCACATCTACCGCCCCTACTCTCTCTCTCTACCACCCTCTTTCACTCTGTATCACTCTGTATCACCCCTACCACCTCTCTACCCCTTTCACCCCTTATTCTTCACCCCCTCTACCATCATCACCGCCTCTACCGCCCCGCAGCCCCTCTATCACTTCCATTCTCCCCCCGGACCACTCTCTACCCTTCTCTTACCACCTCTTCCACCCCTTTCACTCTCTATCCCCTCTATCACCATCACCGCGTCTACCGCCTCATAGCCCTCTCTATCACTTTCACTCTCTACCTCTACCCTCTTATCACCTCTTTCACCTCTACTCTCTCTATCATCACCACTGTCTCTACCGCCCCGCAGCTCTCTCTATCACTTTCATCTCTCTATCTCTACTTCTCTCTTATCATCTCTACTCTCTCTATCATCATCATCATCTCTATCATCTCACAACTCTCTTTATCACTTTCATTATCTATCTCTATTCACTGTTATTACTCTTTTTCATCTCTTTCACTCTCTATTCTCTCATCATTATTATCATTTATTCATCTCTACTTCTTTTACTACTCTCTTTTCACTCTGTATTATCTCTATTAGTTATTATCAGATTTAATCAGAGCTGTACAGACTGCACCAGTCAGGCTAATTCAATCTCATTCATAAATTCAAAGAGATATATATAATATCA
>NW_025544777.1:322214-332399 GCF_000003525.1 Blastomyces dermatitidis ER-3 | reverse complement strand
TTCAGTGAAAGTGATAGAGAGAACTGTGAAGTGATAGAGACAGTGATGATAAAGATGATAGAAGTAATAGAAGTGATAGAGATGATAGAAGTGATAGAGATAATAGAGATGATAGAAGTGATAGAGGTGATAGAAGTGATAGAGATAATAGAGATGATAGAGGTGATAGAGGTGATAAGAGTGAGTGGTAAGATTTATGAATGAAGAGAGAAGTATGAAGTGAAAGTAATAGAGAGTGCTACAGAGCGTTAGAGGCGGTGATGATGATAGAGAGTAGATAGAGTGATGCAATTGACAGGTGTTACTATATATTCATGGATTTTTAATGAGGTGTATATGATGTCACATGAGGTCATGTTACAGCGTTTTTTGCATGGAAAAGTTGGTTTTTCTTTAATATATAGAGAGACACTGTTGAAATCTTCCATCTTTTATTGAATCCGCTGTTGAAATCTTTCATTGAATACACTGTTGAAATCTTTCATTGAATTCACCGTTGAATCTTTCATTGAATCCGCTGTTCCATCTCCAATTCAAAGCAGTTCAATACCTCAATTTGATGAATACTTCAATTGATTGACAAGGGAACAGTTGCTTCATATGAATATTAACAAGAGTATATTTCAAATTATAAGAGATGAGTTAAAAAGTTCATTATAATAGACAAAATTGCAGAAATTTAAATCATCTTTATTCACTATTTATAGTGATGAGAACAGATCTAGACTGACTGCTGAGATTATAAATTTCACATTTAATTTCATTTAATCTGATCTCATACATTTCTTGATGTGAATCCCACTGAAACTGACTATTAAAAAAACATGTAAAGTGACTATATATCAGATCTTAAAATGAAATCATGACTTGAAAAAAATAAGAAAGTGATCTCATTTAATCTCATTTAGTCTCATTCTTAGTATAAAGTTATTATTTTTAGACATTTTAAGGTTTTTTTTAGACTATTTTTAATTTTTTTAAAAGTAACACTTTTTAATAACACTTAAATAAGATTTAAAGTTATTTAAAGTAATAAAAATAATTTAAATTGAGAAGTGAAAATCATGATCTCATTTGAAAAATGTAATAAGAGTAGACAGTAAGTCTTATTAAAATAGTATAAAACTACTATTTAATATTAAAACTGTGTAATGAAATCAGTTGAATTAATAATAAGACTATTAAAAAATCTGATTCTGATCTCAGATATAGTTACAAGATTAATTTAAACAGATCTTATACTGCTTTCACTTCTAAATTTATATTATAATGAATTATAATCTGAATCTTTTTAATTATTATAATACTATTCTATATAAGTAGATCTGAAATATTCTTTTATATCTTTTTCTCTTATAAAGTTCTCAACTGTATAATATAAAAAAGCTTCAAAATCTTCATTAAATCTCTTTAGAATTGAAGAGATATCTGATATGATCTTTGACTTTATATTATATATTGAACAGAGTTCTCTAGCAGTTTGAAAACAGTGAAGATTTCATTGAATTCAATATATACAGATGATAATCAATGCTTCACATGATCTCAGCAGACATATAATTATTCTTAAGAAGATATACAATCTTGTTAATAATGAAATCACAGAGTTGAGATGACATATTGATGATAAAGGTAAGAAAGACACATATTTGAATGATATTTGATTGAAAAAGACATGTATTGGATGATATTGAATGATTCTAGAGAAATGCAGATTTTTTGATTTTTTGGTGATGTTTTGCTACTAATTTTCAGAGGGGGCTGGGAAAATTCTGTTTTCGCAAGTAATATGTCCGCCACAATATACGAAATACATAATACATGCAGTCTCTCTGAACTTTCAAGTCTAGTAGTAGTTAAACACATCCAGGCTCCAGATCCTGCACGTCAACCACGCCGGATCCTCCATATACCTGCGTTCATACATACACTCATCTCATATATCACAATTTCACAAACAGCTCTTGGAATCATGTCCACTTCATCCTGCTCCTCAGTTCAACTAACTCCCAACTCCTCTCCAATTCCCTATGATTCTACAAACAAAACAAAGAAGGCTGATAACAATGATATCGACGATGCCAAACCACGCCACCAAGCCCGGCACTCTCCATCACAACCAACCCCTAAACTCCGACTACATCTACAGGACCTTACCCACCCAGCGACAAAGTCGTTCATAAACCTAATCTCAGATCCAAATGCCGCGATTAACACGGCTCTGGCCAACATTGTAATGTACCTATACACATCCCCGCCGGAACGCAATCAATCTAGAAATACCAGCAGCAGCCATGCGCCCCGCACACATCCACATTTCAACCCTTCAATCCCGGCGACCCGCTCCGTTACCTTCATAATCCGCGACATGCCAGGCGTAGCCTACACAACCGGCACAGAGCTTGATTCAGACCACAAGGAGATACATTTTTCCCTCTCCTACATCTCTACAGTTAGTAACACATTCGCAGATGCAGCGCGCGAGCTGCTGGGCGTAATCACCCATGAACTAGTACATTGCTACCAGCACACCCGCCCTCAGTCTCACCCGGGGGAGGAAGAGCGGAAGAAGAAGAGGAAGAAGAAGAAGTCGAAGAAGATGAAGCAGAAAATGGATAAATCAGGGCCAGTAATCCCAAACCCCCCCTCAGGTTTAATCGAAGGCATCGCAGATTTTGTCCGTTTGAAGGCCGGACTCGTCCCGCCACATTGGAAACGGCCCATGAGCAAGGCTGAGCGCGGTGGGAGATGGGATCAGGGATACCAGATTACGGCATTTTTCTTGGAATGGATTGAGGATGTCAAGGTTGGGGAAGGGGCTGTGGGGATGTTGAATGATCGCCTGTTGAGGGTTGGGTATGTTGGCGAGTCGGATGGGAATGGAGACGGTGAGGATGACGGAGACAATGGAGATGATGGGGATGATGGGGATGATGAAGACGGCGGGGACGATGGAGAGGGGGATCAGGAGCGAGCGGGCGTAATGACGGACGACAAAGATCTAGCTAAATGTGGATTCTGGAGTGGGCTTTTTGGTGCGGGCGTAATGGAACTCTGGGAGCAGTACGGTGAGTATTTAGATGCATTGAAGGTAAGTTAAAGAACGAAAATCCTTCTGAATGGTAGTATCGAGCGCTCTTCGGTCAAGATTCGGGAAATTAAGTCTTCCATATAGCAACTATTGTTTTTCCCCCTCGGAGTATATATAAATTATTCTGTTCGTGACATATTTACTTTAAAGCTAAATATTTTTATTTCATTTCTACACACAAGGCCAAAGATGCGGATGCAACAACCCAACGCACGGAGTCGACGTCTTCCTGGCAAGGGTTAAAATTACACCAAATACCGAGAAATAAGCAAAGCATACAACTGAAAGTTTCGGAAGAGTGCGGGAGAGCATTCGATGTAACCATGAACAGCATAATAAAAAGGACAGTGGACTATATAGGATTTTCTGTGGGATTGGGCAAAACCGCGGCATTCAACTTCGCATATGTCCAACTTTCTCACGGCATTTCTCACAAGCAGACAGTTTTCACAAGCAGACAGTTTTCACAAGCAGCTGTCCAATTGTAAATAGATTTGAGATATGAGCCCTGGCCGCGCTTAAAAAGTAACCGTAATAATAAGGATTAGAAAAGCAGTAATGGAAAGTTTCGGCCGCATATATAAAAACTCATTTCCCAATATTGTACATGTACATTAAAAGAAGAGGGAAAAGAAAAAAACAGGAAAGTAGATACGAGAAAAAAATACATATCAAAAGGCAGAAAGTTAGTCCAATATGAACGTGATGTAGGCTAATAAAAAAGCCACGGGGTCGATCAGAAGGCCAACAGGAGAGTGTGGGAAAGATGAGCAAAAAAAAAACCAAATGCGTTATGTGATCCCGCCTTGCCTTGATATTTTCCTTTAGAAAAAAAAAAAAAAAAAAAAAAAAAAAAAAAAAAAAAAAAAAAAAAAAAAAAAAAAAAAAAAAGGAAAAGAAAAGAAAAGAAAAGAAAAGAAAAAGCAAACCATAAAAGGAAAGAAAAATTGACCCCGGAAATTTTGGTACATTTGCTTTCATGTTTTGAATCCCCTGTTTCCTGCTTATACAAAAACTTCCCCAGGATCAACATACCCCGCTTTCCAGGGCTCCCCGCCTTCTTCCCCCATAGAGCTTGGGACTCTGACCCCAAGCGGACTATACAAATACCAGCCTTTCAGCGAGTACGCCGCAGCTCTGAACCTGGATTCGCTTAAGCTTCCACCTGCTCCTTCGCCAAGTTTATCTGGACCAGAGAAAATACCTACGTTAAAGACGGGGCGATTGCTCAATCGACCAGTTTCGCTCAGGATTTTCGCGACGGGATCTTAGAAGCCTTCCCGACGGCAGAGTTTGCTGAGATCCCGCGTCGGTTGCCGGAAGCTAAACAGTGAGGCCATATCGAGATGGCGACTCGTGAAGTGTTCTTTATAAAATTGCTTCGCTGCTGGCCGACCAGCATGTAGATAGACGGCGCCCACGATGGCACGCACAAAGTTTGCACAGGCTCGGTTGGGAGTAACACCTTCATGGTGAACGGGATATGGAAGTGCTGATTCACCGAAGGCATCACCGTATATTATCCTTGCGCTTGTACTGCGTTTTGACACTCCACCATCGCGCCTAAGGAATGTGCCATTCGAGTTGGTTTCAACTACTGTGTCTGGAGGTAGCCGTTTAAATTGTAGAAGACCCGGGTCTACTTCTGGTCCAGGCTCAGCAGCAAATTCCAGACCCCACTCCCTAGTCATCGCTGCCAGCGGCTTCGCTCCAATATAGGAATACATCGCTGCCCAGAGGACTTTAACTGGGAGCCGCGGATATGTGCTTATCAAGTATTCGGAGGTGTAATACGTTAGGAGGTCACCGCCAAGAATTGAGAGGGATTTATTATTGAACTGCGGAGTAGGGTCAGCAGACTCATCGACCAGAGTGCGAGCTAGCGTCTGAAGTGGTAATCGTTGCGGTAGGGAGAGTCGAGCATGTATGGCAGAGAGCTTAGCGGAATTCAGCGAAGCCTCGACGGGTGGTGAAGGAGGGGTTGGCGTTCGGTTTATATGGAAACTTGATGAGTGTTCATCATCATTGGGTTCATTCTCCTCTGCTAGCACACTGGGGAATGCGGAAGATTGCTGTCGTATAGCTGTGAAAAAAAACTGATGCGGAGCGGGAGTCGCACACCTTGTGGTGGGCCGTATCCGCGGTGAAAGAACTGAACCGCTCCATCGGGGGAGCTGCAGTCTCTTCATTTGGGCTCCCACTCCGGCGGAGGATCTCAGTTTTCCGGGAGTGCTGTAAATGTCGCAATTGAATGAATCGTATACACGCTGAGGAGGCTTGTTCGTTCTTCTTGATAACTTTAAAGGCTTCAAAAAATTCTCGAGCAGGAGCAGGTTGGGTTGAGGTCATGTGAGAAGCAACTTCACACACTAGACTTCTTTTGTCGCTAGCGCATTTCTGTTCCTCCATCATCATTATTCGACGATTTCGCGCCGAACATCGATCTCCTCGTTCGTCAGTCGCACTCTTAAACATCACCATTTAAGGCTATATCCGAACCTCTTACTCAAAATGGGAGGTGGTCCCAGAGTCCGGTAAGTAATTCACTATGGCTTTGCTTTGATTTACTTCGTTGTTTTCGCTCAATTGAACAGCATCGCTAACATGTTGCTTCCGATAGCTACCCGAAGCACGTCTGGTCACCGGCTGGTGGCTGGTACTCTCAACCCGCAAACTGGAAAACCAATACCGCGATAATTGGCGCTGTCATGTTCGGTGTCGCTGCCATGGCCTTTAGCGTTTCTGCGGATAGAGAAGTCCGTACCAAATTTCCGGAACAAGGGAGATTTTTCCCGAGTCGATGGTGGGTTCCCCGCACCTCCTGCAGATAACAAAATACTACACGTTCAAAGACTTATCATACTTTATAGGTGGAGCAAACAAATCGGTGAACACGAAAAGGAATCGGCTGCGGCAAGCAAGTCATGAAGAAAAATGACGGGGAGGTTCATTTGGGTTGATGATCTTTGTGCATTATACATACATTCTTCCTCTTGGCGTTGATTCAATGGGATTAGATACACATACTATTATCAATCGATCAAACAATCGATCAAGCAATTGAATTTCTTTTTTGTATTTCTGAGGCTTTGGCAAAGTTGTGAGCGAGTTGCTTCGTATATAGACGGATCCGTTCAGTATAACTTTCACCATTCCACGACTCCTCTCCTCCGTCGGAATGGGATATATTCGGCATCCCTACTTGTTCGATTACAAAGCTAGCCGCCACTGTGGCACAAATCAATGCTACCGGAATCCGCCCTTGCTCACCCCATGAATTGGCAATGGAAGCCCATTCTACAGATTCTCCAAGTGTTGATCTGACAACTCTGAGCGGTTTTGTGTCATTGCTAACAAGGGACTGAGCTAGGGCTCCAAGAAACGCATTTCCGGCGCCTGTTGGATCAACGACGTTCGCCCCGTGGTATGCCGGAATATGCAAAGAGAGATCCCGGGAGAATGCATAACAGCCGTCCTTCCCTGCTCTCACCACGAGCATTCCATTTCCGTCTTGCCCAATTCCAGATTTCACTATGTCGTCTGCTATGGCTTGGTCCCCACCATTTCTAGCATTCCATGATTCATTGCCAAACATATTAGCCAACTCAAGATCATTGGGGCTGACCACGTCCACCTGTTTCAAAGCCTTATAGAACATTGGAAGCTCCTCTGGGCGACACAAATCTGGCACAGGCTCCCACACAAAAATTGGACGCCGCTCAGCAATAGGCTGTTCAACCTCTTTGCGTTGCGAAATTCTTTCCCGCCTCTGAAGAATTCCCTCGATAATCTGACAGCAGCGTTCAGGGGAGCAGACCATGTGAAATGTTTTGGAAAATACTTGAGAGTCCGAAAGCGAGCTATGATGTAAGCGAAGTTTTGGTGTAAGATACCGGAAGTCTTTTTTTTTTATGCCCCGCATACAAGACGAGTCAGCAAGCTGTAATTGTCAACTGAGGTAGTTCCGATGTGCAAGTACCTGTTTACTTACCTCTTTTCTCGTTCGGGCCGTAACGATTCCATGCCCGTGTAGTAAGCCTTTCTGAAGACTCTCTCAGTATACAGGAGGTATCCCAGGATGAAATAATCTGTCGCATTTCCACCGGGAAGTCAGAGCCAGCATCGACGATCCAGTTTACTGACTGGGAATGCTCCTTGCCCGCTACCATTCGCGCGCCAACAACTGCATAGGCGCCAGCGCCTCCAATGATGTTTTTCACAGGTGGCTTCGGGGCTTCAAATTCAATCTCATCTACATTTATGAAGCGTCAGAAGCTGATATATACACATATAGCCGCTCTACTTTGGGTAGTGCAATGACTGACCGATAATGAACATTCCCAACGTGCAGAAGTCGACATTGCATAGGAATGGTGCGTTACCGGTGTCGTTTGTAGACATCCTATCAGACACATGTAGATATCCAATTTAGGTGCGAACTAATGAATCTAGTCAACTGCACAGCCTCGCGATCTCATCGGAAGTGCGTTGTAGTCCTGTGGACTGAGAGGAAGACTGATGGGAGAGGGTGGGGTAATATTCGTACAGAAATATACTAATTTTGTGGTGTGACTTGGTGGGACTTGACGGTAATTGTCGTCACGCTCTGTCACCAGATAGCTGACGTTCAAAGCTCCAACCTTAGCATCGGATATCAACGTCTCCAACATCGCAAACCTCCCTCATCTGTTCACTGACCCTCCAGGCAGTAACTTAACAGCGCCCATCGCCAGGCAGCTTTATTTCTCATCCTCTATATATTATCGTCCGGAGTCTTCGACTTTATCCGTTAACTCAAATTGTTTCGTGGGACGACCCCCTTTACTTAACACTTCATCCACGCCTGAGCATCGGGTCGCTCCCAAAGCACATACAATGACTACCAACCAAATGAACAATTTCACGACGCTCATCAAGCGGTGAGTTTGTGAAGCTACTATTTTAATAGGAACTATGGATTTCTACTTTGTTAATCATCGGGACAGCTGACAGTTTGCGATAATAGGCTCGAGGCTGCCACCTCTCGTCTCGAGGATATGGCAACCTCTCTCGAAGGTTCAGGTCCAGGCAGCCCTGCCGCTGATGGGATTGCAACAAGTACCGATTCAGTGTCTTCAAAAACCGCATCGAGTCCTCTGCCTCCGCCGCCACCCGTCGTGGAACCGCCGCCTCGCCAGATCGAGGACTTCGATGCCCTCATCAATAAAGAGGTGAAGAACTTTGTCGAGCTTAGTGAAAAGCTTGGGGAACCAGCCGGGGAACAGGTATATTTGGTATAATATGCGAGTTGCCATGAACTACGATGCTAAATGGAAGTGCAGTCCAAAGCAATCCTTCGGGCTTTCCAAGCGGAAAGGACATACCTCTATATCGCACTGAAAGCCAAGAAACCAGACCAGCAATCGCCAGACCTTTTAAGCGACCTACGCAAAGCTTCGGATGAAATCAATAACATCCGGGAAGCGAACAGGCCATCTCCTCTTTTCAACCATTTGAGCGCCGTGGCGGAAGGAGTGGTTTCTTTGGGTTGGTTCTTTGAGCCCAGACCCGCGGAATTTGTTCGGGAATCTGTAGCTGGTGCCCAGTTCTACGGGGACAGAGTGCTGAGGGAATACAAGGGAAAGTGAGTAGACATATTCCTCACACACATTTATTTTAAGGTAAACGAATAGTACTTACCATCTTAAAGGGACGAGCTTCATGTTGCATTTGTTCAATCATATTATCAGATTTTCAAATCGCTTGTTACCTATATCAAAGAGCATTATCCGAATGGCCTGACATGGAACAACCGGGATGGAGTCGACGTAACGGTGGCCCTGAAACAGCTCCAATCCGGTTCACCGACGGCATCTGCGTTCCCACCACCACCACCTCCTCCCGCCGCTGGTGCAGGTGGTCCTCCACCCCCTCCTCCACCCCCCGCTAGTGTAGCCGCTCCGCCGAAGGCAGCACCGACTGGTGACATGTCATCTGTTTTCGAGCAATTGAACCAAGGGTCCGCAGTCACCTCTGGTCTTCGAAAAGTCGACAAGTCTGAAATGACGCACAAGAATCCTGGCCTTCGGGCTGGTTCGCTTGTCCCTGAACGCGCCGATTCAAGGACCGGTGTAACATCCCCTACTTCCCGTGGCAAATCGCCGGTACCAAGCAAAAAGCCAAAGCCCGAAAGCATGCGTGCTAAGAAACCTTCGCGCAAGCAGCTCGATGGTAATAAATGGTACATTGAACATTACGACAGCCCCAGCGACATCATCGAGATACCCGCTCAACTCTCACACTCGATCTTAATATCACACTGCAATAAGGCGATTGTCAAGATCAATGGCAAAGCGAACGCAATATCAATCGACAACTGTACCGGCCTTTCCGTCATCGTTGACTCTCTTGTCAGCAGCGTTGATGTCATCAAGTCTCCTAAATTTGCGCTGCAGATTGATGGCGTAGTTCCAACTATTCTGCTGGATCAGGTCGATGGGGCAAGCCTCTACTTGAGCCAGGAGAGCTTGAACACTGAAGTTTTCAGCAGCAAATCCTCCAACGTAAATATCGTCGTGCCTCCCAAGGAAGGAACAGATGACGACTCCAAGGAGCTGCCCGTTCCTGAGCAGATCCGAACCGTTATCAAAAATGGAGCTGCCGTTAGTGAAATTGTCGAACATGCTGGATGAAATTCGTAATGTATGTTATAAAGTTCCGCGAATTATTTGGCTAGCCATATATAGCTTCCTTTCCCAACACTTTTTGTATGTCATGTATCCAGCAAGCAGAATTGGCGACGAAAGGCACAGTAGACCTTTCGCGGTTAGATTATCTATTTCCAAGCGTTGCTTTCATTCGGTCAAATTCCTTGCCGGACTTTCCTCCTATTGTAAAAGAGTTTTGAATTTTACTATCAACTATGATTCCCCCTTGTTCCCGCCAAGCTAATTTGGTTGACATGGAACCACTATTATTGTAAGTTTTCTCTCCCTCACCTATCCACTGCGTAGCAATGGCATGGCGAAGGAACATTTTGTCCCCGGAGATGTCTACGTGTTAACCATGCCTTTTACGTCCTCTTTGTTTTAATTAGAGCCAGTGTATCCCGTTGC
>NW_025544777.1:267995-322114 GCF_000003525.1 Blastomyces dermatitidis ER-3 | reverse complement strand
TACATAATCATGACCCTGACCTCGCACAATACAGTAATACAGGAAGCAGAAAACTTGACCTCGCTAAGTGCGCCACTTGACCTCGTTATGTAAGCTGACCTCGCAAATGTGGCCCGTGCCACTACCTGACCTCGCTCAATACATCTTTTCTTGTAATTTGAAATCACTCAATTATTTATCATCAATTCTACAATCAATTCTTAATTAATTCAAAATCAATTCAAAATCAATTTAATACTGAAATTATTCTTGAATTTAATAATAATACTGAATTGATTATTAACTGATTTTCAATCAATTATTAATTATTTAAATATATAGATTAAATCTATTTTTATTACTATAATCAATTCAGAATCAATTTAAAATCAATTTAAAATCAATTTAAAATCAATTCAAAATCAATTTAATACTGAAATTATTCTTGAATTTAATAATAATACTGAATTGATTATTAACTGATTTTCAATCAATTATTAATTACTTAAATATATAGATTAAATTTATTTTTATTACTATAATTAATTCAGAATCAATTCAGAATCAATTTAAAATTAATTTAAAATTAATTATTACATATTTTTATCTTGATATATTTTAAAATTCTGTAAAATATCTCTTTATATTCTATATAAATTTATCTGTTTATTTAATTGATTATGAATCAGTTATACATGCTTTGATTGATTGATAAGCTGAATGAATAAGTGAATTGAAAGATTGAAAGTCAATTATCAACTGATTATTACTGTATTATGTGAGGTCAGAGTCATGATTATGTAATAAGATTAAGTGATGTACTTAGCAAGGTCAAGTTTTCTGTATACACACAGTAATAAGTGTATACAGAAAACTTGACCTTACTAAGTGTGTCACTTGATCTTATTACATAATCATGACTCTGACCTCATATAATACAGTAATAATCAGTTAATAATTGACTTTCAATCTTTCAATTTACTCAATCTTTCAATTCACTTAATTAATCAAAGTATTAGCTGATTCATAATTAATTAAATAAACAGATAAATTCATATAGAATATAAAGAGATATTTTACAGAATTTTAAAATATATTAAGATAAAAATACTTAATAATTAATTTTAAATTGATTTTAAATTGATTCTGAATTGCTTGTTAATTGATTATAATAATAAAAATAAATTCAATCTATATATTTAAGTAATTAACAATTGATTGAAAATCAATTGATAATTAATTCAGTGTAAATTATATAAATACTTACTTTATTATTAAATTCAAAAATAATTTCAGTATTAAATTAATTTTAAATTAATTTTAAATTGATTCTGAATTAATTGTTAATTAATTATAGTAATAAAAATAAATTCAATCTATATATTTAAGTAATTAATAATTGATTGAAAATCAATTGATAATCAATTCAGTGTAAATTATATAAATACTTACTTTATTATTAAATTCAAGAATAATTTCAGTATTAAATTGATTTTAAATTGATTTTAAATTGATTGTAGAATTAATGATAAATAATTGAGTGATTTCAAATTATAAGAAAAGATGTATTGAGTGAGATCAGATAGTAACACAGGTTATATTTATAAGATTAGCTTACATAACAAGATTAAGTGATACACTTAGCAAGGTCAAGTTTTCTACTTTCTACAGTAATAATCAGTTGGTAATTAACTTTCAATCTTTCAATTCACTTATTCATTCATTCACTCAGCTTATCAATTAATCAAAGCATGTATAGCTGATTTATAATCAATTAAATAAACAGACAAATTCATATAGAATATAAAGAGATATTTTACAGAATTTTAAAATATTAAGATAAAAATATTTAACAATTAGTTTTAAATTAATTTTAAATTAATTCTGACTAGACTGACTATGTAATTATATCTGAGATCAGAATTAGATTTTTTAATAGTTTTATTATTAATTTAACTAATCTCATTACATAGTTTTAAGATTAAATAGTAGTTTTATACTGTTTTAGTAAGACTTACTATCTACTCTTATTATATTTTTTAAATAAGATCATGATTTTCACTTCTCAATTCAAATTATTTTTATTGCTTTAAATAACTTTAAATATTATTTAAGTATTACTAAAAAGTGTTACTTTTTAAAAAATTAAAAATAGTCTAAAAAAACCTTAAAATGTCTAAAAATAGTAACTTTATATCAAGAATAAGACTAAATGAGATTAAATAAGATCACTTTCTCATTTTTTTCAAGTTATGATTTCATTTTAAAATCTGATATATAGTTACTTTATATGTTTTTTTAATAACTAGTTTCAGTAGAATTCATATCAAGAAATGTATAAGATTATATTAAATGAAATTAAATGTAAAATTTATAGTTTCAGTAGCTAGTCTAATTCTGACTTAATTCTAAATTGATTATTAATTGATTATTAATTAATTATAATAATAAAAATAGATTCAATCTATATATTTAAGTAATTAATAATTGATTGAAAATCAGTTAATAATTGATTCAATATAAATTATATAAATACTTACTTTATTATTAAATTCAAGAACAATTTCAGTATTAAATTAATTTTAAATTGATTTTGAACTAATTCTGAATTAATTGTTAATTAATTATAATAATAAAAATAGATTTAATTTATATATTTAAGTAATTAATAATTGATTGAAAATCAGTTGATAATGAATTCAGTATAAATTATATAAATACTTACTTTATTATTAAATTCAAAAATAATTTCAGTATTAAATTCATTTTAAATTGATTTTAAATTGATTGTAGAATTGATGATAAATAATTGAGTGATTTTAAATTATAATGTAGTGAAACTGAAGCAGTGACTAGTCAGTAGCATTACATAGAAGTAGTTATTTTAAGAAGCTGTATAAGTGAGCTTGACTATCTTGCTTAAATAGTGAGCTTGTAGACTACAGAGTTATTGCAAGAATATCACAGATATAATACTTAGTATACTAAGAAGATTGTATAAGATATATAGTAACTCTTATATATATTTTAGTAGAAGAAAAACAAATCACTGACTTCTTTGATAAGAAGTCAGCATCTAGTTATTCTATATAGATAATGAGCAGATACTCTTCTCTTATTTCATAAGTAAGAATAGCTGAAGTGATATCTCAGTAGTATCTTATTATTAAGAAAGAGTAATCTGCTGATCTTATATAGAAGTGAGATTCTTATATTTATCAATTGAATCTTTCTATGATATATCTGAATAATGTTATAGAGTAGTTGAAAATCAGTTCAGATAGAATGAAATCATCTGTATAAAAGCAATAAGCTGTGTAAAACTGCAACAGAGTCTTAATATAGCTGAGAGTGTAATAATACTCTTCTCTTTAAGAGTATAGTCTTGATACTCTCAAGATTACTGAATTAGAAATTATCTTTGTTATATAGTAATAATTATCAATCAATTGATAGTGTATATACTATATAAAGAAATAAATGAGTTATTCTACTAACTGTGTAGATCTTTCTTTTCTCATCTTCATTCAAATTAAATATGTGATAAGTGAGTTTCTTATATATTAATTTGAAATGTGAAAATGTAATTAATAAGTGACTTACAGATCTTTTAATATATTTTATTCTATATATGAAATTCTCTGTAAAAGTGATATGTTTTAGAGACAAAACTAACAGTAGTAGCAGGATTTTTTTGAAAAGATTTTCTCTCTCTGTGATATATTTTTCTTCTCTTCTCTCTTATCTATAATAGTGAGTGTATGAGAGTATCATTCTTGAAGAATAGTAGAGAGCTTATTCTGACATTTTCTAGTGAGTAAATATCTTCATAATGTGACAGCAGTCTTTATAGCTGTCAAGAAAGCCAGGTTGAAGACAGAGACAGTGATATCAATGAGCTGCAGAAGTACTGCTTTTCATTATCACATCTTCTTCTTCTTCTACTTTCTTTTGCAGCTGCAGTAGTAGTTACTATATTTTGTAGTGAGATGTTATCTCTTCTACTAATTGATTTATCTATATTCAGTTTATTTCTTACTCTTCTTATCACTGTTGTAATACTGTCTCTCTTTTCAGCTAATACAGTAGTATATGACTCTGTGTGATCATTCAGAGAGAAATCTGAAAAGAGCTTGATTTCAGAGACAGTGACTCTGAGAAGCTTAATCTATAGTTTCTCTCTCACAGCATGTCTGAGTTCTGCTCAGAATACTACTAAGTTAAGTTTACAGAGTTCTGTAGTTTCTTTGTCTTCTCTCTGTAAGAAGGCTTTAGTGCAGTCTCTGATCAGTATTATTACTTATCTACACTATGCTAAGTAGCTGAAAGAGAGAGAAATTTTATATATCTGTCTCTTCTCTTACTCTTATTATTTTCATTATATCTGTAATAATGACTTCTATCTCTCTGTAAGTATTATCTCATAGAAAGATATTATATCAGCTCTAATAAGAAGTCTAAATACTTAAGTAGTACAGAGTGAGAGTCTCAGAGCTTTAAGTGTTAATAAATTCTATTAAGACTGAGAAGATCTCTCTTACTTATCTATAAAAGAAGATGAAAGTGTGAATTTTTAAGATAAAAAAACATCTCAGAATAATTAATCTTAAGAAGAGATTAGTCAGTACTGCTGTTAAAAGTACTGTAGAGATCAATTACTGATTAAAGAGAATCTCACTTCAATTAAAGTAGATGACTGAGATACTTTGTAAGTTAATAAGTTAATATTTTTATACATTTCTTATACTCTTCTATGATACTGTAGTACTAACTTCTCAGCAGATAAAGATGCTGATACTGAAGACTTCAACAATAAAAAATAAGTTTGATAAGAGTGTGATTATTAATAAGTAGACTCTGATTTCTCTTTTTACTTTTTCAGTGAGCTGCAGCTCTATTAGAATAGTAGTAACTCATAGATTAATAATATTAATATTTTTATTAATTTTCAATATCTCTTTTCTCTAACTGCTTCAGGAATTTTACACTTATATAGTTTTATTAAACTTCTAAAAAACTCTTTAAGAGAAGATAGAAGAAGAGTGCTACAGAGTCTATAAGACACTGACTTATTATTATAAGATTATCTCTAAAAAAACTCTTTGAGAAAAAATAAGAAGTCTTAAGCAGTATTTCTTACTTAATATCTCTGATGTATAATAAGACAGTCTCTACTAGCTGTCTTATAGCTTACAATCTCTTTCTCAGTATTTTTCAAATACTTAAGTAGTTTTTATAAATTCTCTGATAATGAATAATCTTTTCATTTAATAAGATATTAAAGCTTATCATATTATATTCACTTATTTAATATTTTCTTCATAAGATATTCAGTATCACTCTCAATCTTGATATCATTCAGCTGAGATGACTTTACTTCAGAGTATTACTTATAGAGCTTTAAATAGAAAATGTGAAAAATAAAATAAATTGATTTCAATTCTGTGAGTAATTTTAACTTATATATCTGCTTACTTATCACTCTTATTACTGAGAAAGATTCTAGTTATCACTCACTGAGCTTTTTATATAGTCTTATTATCTTGATATTCTTTGTTAAAAGTAGTACTTAATTCTCTATTAAGAACTTCATTGAAAGATATTTTTAATTATAGTATTTTATCTATTATTTCTAAATATAGTGAATACTTTTCATCATCTTCTTATAAATTTTATTTAAAAGTTTCAATCTTACTTTTACTTCTAATACTGAGAGATACTTCATTCTCTATATCTATCTAATATTCTGATTATCTATTTCTCTCTTTGAAATGTTATCTGTGATATCACTGAGTAATGAAGAATTATATTTATAATAAGTATAGAAAGAAGATATCTTTAAGATTGCATTCTTTGCATTATTATATATAAATTTAATAATTAGAAAATGTTTAAGTCAATTATTCTAATAATATAAATAGAATACTTAAAGATGTTGTTCTAGTATCTGATTCTAATATTCAGTCTGATTATCAGTCTGCAGATAAAATGCAGTACTGAGAAGATATCTTATTATAAGATAATAGTAAAAAGCTGATCAGTATTTACTGATGAAGAGAAATTCTTAATCTGTTATTAATAATTTTAAAGTACTGTGATTATAAATGATGATATCTAAAAACAGGTCAGTTAATTCAGAGACTTTAATCTTTTTATAAATAGAGATATATCTAATTATCTTTATAAAGTAGTTAATAATAATTAAAATTGAGTTATATTCTTTGACTCTTGTTAACTTCAGTAGATTAACTATGAAATTCATTGATAGATTCTGTTATAAGCTCTTTAAAATAGACAGTGATATTAACTCACTATATTACTTATATTATAAAATCTTTATTCTTTGACAGATATTATAAGTTTTAATATACTCTGTAATATCTGTCTGAAGCTTATCTTAAATATATTTATATTTCAGAAGTTTTTCAGTCTTCTCTAATCTAAAGTACTCTGTATAAGAATTATTATAATGAATTCTTAATAACTTCTAACATATCACTCTGCTATAAGAGATAAAGACTGAATTATTCAGTAGTAGAAGTTCATATTCTTCTAGTTATCAGTGACTTGATTTCTTAGTGATACTACTCTGCTCAGAGTCTGTCTCTTTCAAGTTTAAATCAGATTCTTTCTTCTTCAATTTCTGAATTTAAGTTACAGTAGAGATGTTTCTCTTCTATAATTTATTAATAAATTTCAAAAGTAGTCAGATTAAAAGATTGTAGATTATTTTATTCTTTATTAATTTAATAATTGTAAAATATAATATAAGAAGCTTATAATCTTCAGTGTCAGTTTTCTGTGAGAATCTGAGTTTTCTTTTATTTTCTATACTGAGTCATGCAGCTGTCTCTTCAGTATTATTTTCAAGCTTCAGAGAATCTTAATTCTCTGTAGCTAGCTTCTTCTGCAGTAATAACAGAGATTCTTTTATAGAATTCTTCTCTATATTAATAATATTATAATCAGACTGTTTAGATAATATGTCAGTGAGATTAAGCTGATCTGAATAATATCAGATATAGAAATTATACTCTGAAAGTAGCTTCACTCATCTGACTTAACATTCTGTTAAGCTCTTTATTGTCAAGAAGTAATGTAGATTTATATAATTAGTAAGAACTTATACTGAGTACTTACTACTCTGAAGATAATGTTATCAGATCTTAAAGAATTTGATAATTATTAATATCTTCTAATTATAAGTATTATATCTTCTCTGTATAAGTGATAATTTCTTGAAGAAGAAGATTACTAATCTTTATTCATAGTATTTTATAGATTCTGTGAAAAAGTCTTCTCTTACAGATAATTTATTATCTATTTTCTCAGAGATAATTATTCTCTGATTCTTTTAATATTAAAAGATCTTCAGTATCAACTATAAAAAGATTTCACAGATTTTATTTCTGAATATATCAGTCTTACACTGACTGAGTAAGTCAGAATTAAAGTGATTCAGTATTATAATATCTATGAAAGCTTGTTTCAATTCTGTAAATATCTGTACAGTATTTTAAGTGAGAGTAAATAGTTCTATTTTTCTATTTTTTATACTTCTCTTTAACAGATCTGTAAGAGAAGCAGTAATCTATAAATATTATAGATGAATTATCTATAGAAATTTATAAATTCTAGAAACATCTGTATTTTATAATATATCTATGACACTGATCAGTTCTTAATAACAGAAATCTGACTTCTATTCATTGAAATGCTATTTATCTTAATAATATAATCTAAGAAATCAATCTTCTGTATATAGAATGAGTATTTTTCAGTGTTTATATAGAGTTAATACTGTCTCAAGTGACTTAATACTTCTTAAACATGAATATCATATTCTTTCTCTGATTTCAAGAAGATTAAAATGTTGTTCAGGTATACTATATAGAAGATATTAATAAGACTCTACAGTGTTTTATTTATATAGATCTAGAAGATGACTGAAGTGTTATAAAGATTAAAAGATAAAACAAGATATTTAAAATTACTGTACTTAGTATAAAAAGTTATTTTTTAAACATCATCTTTATTAACTCTGATTCTATGATAGATATTCTGTATATTAATTTTTAAGAATATTTTTACTTCAGATAATCAATTAATTATCTTATTAATTAATAGTAGTAAATAGTGATTCTTAATCATCATCTTATTAAGATCTCTGTAGTCTATGTATAGATATAGTCTATTATTCTTCTTAAGTATAAAGAGTATAAATGTCTTTATTAAACTCTTTGATAAATATATTCAGTTCTTTAATTGCACTTCTTTAAGATATTTATACAGAATATTTAATTTCTTTACAGACAAGTTATAAAGAGATCTGTACAGTATTATTACATTATCTTTAAGATAAATCTTATATTATATCTTAATATCAGAAAACTTTACTACTTTTCTTTCTGAAAAGACATTCTTAAAATCTGTAAAGAGATGTTATATATATCTATCTTTAATAATAGATACTGCTGCTAATCTTACAGTGAAAGTGATAACTTCTTCATTTATTCTCAAGTCTTAATCATCTATTATATAGTATATTAACTTAATCTTTTTCTCAAGATTCTTCTAATGAAACTCTTCAGATTTCTCTATCACTATTTCTTTATTAGTGAGATAATATTATCACATCTAAATAACTCAGTTAATAAGAGAATTATTTTCTCTCAATTATAAAAAATCTAGAATAATATTCTTATTTATAATATTAACTGTATAAAGAAGTAGACTGCTCTTCTTAAAGATTTCTTCTAAGTCTGTGATTATATACTTTACTTAAATTATACTAAAATAATAATATTTCATTTCATCTGTAAATTTTATATAATCTGACAGATCTATCTTCTTTTAACTCTTCATTAAAGAAAAGAAATAGAATATAAAGTTAATATTTATCTCAGAGTTAAGTAAGCATCTCACTGATATCTTCTTATTTAAAATATATATTATGATTATAATATAAACTCAGAGATATAAGAATTATTAATTCTTTATTTCTTTCTCTTCTTTATCTTTATAAATATATTTATCAGAAGAGAAGTTAACTTTAAGAAGATATCTTTTTAATTTCTTCTCTTCTTTAGTTTCTTATAATCACTGATATAGTAATTATCAGCTTCACAGTTAAAATAGAGATCTTTATTAAATCTTTTTTAATATTTCTTTACAGTGAGTGAAGAATTAGAATATTTAAAATTCTTCTTTACTTTCTTCATACTGAAGCTGTTATAATACTATTTAGATCTTATTATTAATTACTTAGAAGAGATCTTATTAGTCTTTTTCTCAGAGAATTAATTATTTAAATAGATTCAGAAGATTGTGATTCAAAGGTTGCTTAAGTCAGCGTATGATTACAGGCGTACGCCGGCTTCTTATATATTGAATCTCGTACGCTAAATTAATTAGTGGCTGCTAGAGCCCCTCTTTACATTCATACACGTACACTAGTAGTTCGGAAGCAGTTATATTATTATTCAACAGTTGTACATTCTTCCGAATCACATTCTCTCTCATCAGATTCAGTCATGCTCATGTGATCATGTTGTACACTCTAGCTTCATGCAGATTAGCTCATTACTAGCATTTCACAATTATGTAATCTATCTCTGATTCAGCTAGCATTCTGCATACACTCTTACAAAGAAACTTTCACTATATTACATCACTCATTCACTAACTTTTCTCATTCTTCAATCATCTTCTTCATTTCATCATTATCAAACATCATCATTATTCAAGATTTCTACTTCTTCTTCTATTTAACTCTTTCTATCTGTCTATCTATCATATTATACATGTTTCTGACAATGATCTCTTATTTTCATAACAAGTATTATTGTAGTGCTCATACTGAGCAGTTCATTAGCAGTAAGTGTAATATATTATGAAATATGATCAGAACTTGTTTATCTTCTAATGATTGTCAGAATAACATATTACTATGAATAATGACACATCTTCTTCATCTTCTTATACATTCTTAATCATTTCTTCTTCTCAGTGAGTTTCTGATCATGTTTTCTGGCACAATTTTGCATGAACACAGATGCTGATGTTTGTTTTTATTCATATAGAATCTTCATATGTTGACAGATTCACATCTGCTGATGATAGTGAATTCAGTGTTGAATTATTGATTGAGAACTTGAAGAACATAATAATAAAGAAATTATCTATATTATATGTAGCTGAGTCTTCAGTGTCTCTTTCTGTCTCTTCTACTACTTCTTCTTCTACTGCTCTCTCTCAATCTTCTACACTTATCTCTGTGTCTGATTCTCTCACTTCTGCTATCTCTGTTCCTGTGATCTCTACTCTCACTACTTCTGATTTTACTGTCTCTGCCTTTCTTACTAGCTCTCCTCATTTCAAGAAGATGTTATATAGACTCAGTGAATCATGTTTCTCAGTATATACACTTTCATTCTTCTTATCAATCTCTAGAATGATTTATTATATAAAGACAGTGTATAATACAACTATCTGAGACTCAGTTGCAGATGCTGATTATTATATTCATTTTAAATATTTATAGTAAGAGAATTATTTATTTATATCAGAGAATTATCTCTCTTCTTAACAGTGTTAAGATTGTAAGTCTTTTTCTTTTTATCTTTTCTTTCTGATACTGATTTTTCTGTTCTTAGAGAAAATTATTATAAGTTTTACTGTGCATGAAGTCATGATATTCACAGATATTAAGAAACTTTTCATAACTGTAAAGTTCAACATTGCTGAGATATCTGCTCTGATAAATTCCTTCAGAATAATAGATCTGTATCAGTCTATTCTCTGACATCTATCATCTGACTTCATGATGCAGGCAAAAGATATCTGTGTTTTCAGAAACAGAAATACAGATGTCATACTCTTTTACACTCACAGACATAAGGCTTGTACATCTTGTCTGAGATGTTATCATGGAAATGAGCTGTTTGCACACTGTATTCTGCTTCCTGCATTTCTCTGTGTCTCTCTCTCTCTTTCTGAGAAGTCTCATGCATGTTGCAATTGCATGTACAACTCTAAGATCAGTGAGTGTTCATTCAGTAACTGTTCTCATCTCTGATTTTGCAATTTTCATACACTAATAATGATTCTTAGTTACTCTGATGTCAGAGGTCATTCTAATTGAAGATGATAACATCACTGAGACTACTCTCTCTCATTCTCAAACTTCTCTCATCACTTTCTCTTCCTTCTCTGCAGAGAAGGTTGTACACACACTGAGTTATAAGTATTCAGTATCAGGTGACTTCTGCTGTTATTCATTCAGTTCTATGTCTTCTTCTTCTTCTGTTTCTTTCATCTTCATTCTCTCTGTCCTGGCTCTCAGTCCTGCAGGTTCTGCACTCTTCTTCAATTTCTCTATATATACACATGTGCATTTCTATATTGGCATTCCAGTCAATCTTGTGATAAATGACATTAATATTATACACAGAGTGATAGAGGAATCAGAGACATGCACAGTGTTGTTGTGAGAGTGACTTGTGACTCTCAAATCTCTTACAGATCTCAAGTTTTAAGATTTCCTTTATTTTTGATGTTTTTCAGATGATGTGATGTTGAAAATAGATTAAATATGTAATGTATGAAAATAAATGAGATGTGTATAATAACATTTATCTTTTACAGCTGACTCTTACAGTTGATAATCAATTCATTATCTCTTTTCTTACACTTTTTCTCTATCTGCTAGTCACTACTCTTATATGATCTCTATATAATACAGCATTCAGTGACTAGATTCAGCAGCTTTCAACTTTTTGTGATTCTGTCTCACACATTATACTGTCTCTCTTCACTCACTCAGATCACTACAGTGAACAGCTCATTGAAACTAATCTTACTTAATCTCTGAGCATTCTCAGAGATTAAGATAACTTAGTCTCACATGTCTGTGAATGTTTCAGATAGTTCATTCTCTGTGATCTTCACAATTGAACTGATGTAAACAGTCAAATTCAACTCTGAATTTCTTTTTCTTCTGCAATCTGACTCATGTGTAAGTCTGCTACTTTGAGACTGCTCTTTACTGTGTTATGCTCACTGTCTGCAGTGTGTTATTATATGACTGACTACAGTCTCATCACTTATTGAAGTGTGATGTTCATCTGATTTCTTCATTACTTCTCATTCTTTTCTTATAATTGTGAAAAGATCAGAATAAGTGAGATTATCTGATTCATAAGTGTCTATGATTTCTCTTACTTCATGAGACTTTTTAATTGTAAGTCTCTTCTTTTTCAACACTGATAATAGTGCTGTGAATAATCATAATTCACTCAGATCTTACATCTTTGCTTTCATAAGTTATAAATCATTGATTAAGTTATATAAGACTCATCTCTCTGATTCTTTCAATGTGTATGTTTTCAGAGAATGTGATTTGAGTATCTTATATGACTCAAATCATCTAGATTGAAACTTCTCAGAACTCTCATTGTATATAAGAACTTATATTCTCATCTTGAGACTCAATTTCTTAATAAGTGAGTCTTGTATTCTTTTTGATTGAATTGCTCAGTTCAGGAGTAACTTGTTAGCTTTTATACATGCATGACTGATCTCTTTCAATCTTGGTTCTACATTCATAACTGTTGCATTCACAACTGCTACTGCTGTGTCTGTAACTGCTGTTTCTACTGCATCTACAACTGCTGTTTCTGCTGTGTCTGTAACTGCTCTCTCTCTCACCTTTTCTGAAGCATTCTCTGGAATGCGCGGATGCAATCCATACAACAGGTAGAATGATGAACACTTGAAGACTGCATGCTGTTGAATCTGTGTGACTAATAGCACCTGCCTGAGATATTCATCTCATAATCTCATAGACTTGCTCACTAGATATTTCATCAGCATGTTGCTCAAGATTTCATTCAAGTATTTCATCTTCTCATTCATCTGCAGGTGATATGGCATTGTTCTATGATATCTTGTCTGTAACTGACTTATGAAATGCCTCACTACTTCTTCTACAAGGTTTACACTGTTATCAGTTAAAATCTCATGTGATATTTCATAGTTAATATAGATCTCATCATGTAGAAACTTTATCATCATCTTCTCTATTGTCTCTGAAACTGCTTTCACAACTGGTCAGTCAGTAGTGTAATCAATAGCAGTAATTATTCATTGATTTTCATTTGATATTCACAGCAATATGTCTATGAGATTCACTTCTCATTATTTGAATAATTGTATCATACACTTCATCTGATATTATGCTTTCTCATATTCTAACTCTTTCTTAGATTCTTTTGCAACCTGATAATTCAGGCACTTGTAAGTGTATATCTGAATATTCTCAGTCATGCTTAATCAGTACACTCTTGATTCAAGTATACTCATGAGTTCAGGGCTTTCTAAGTGGCTGAATTCTTTGTGCATGTGAGTCATTAAGTCATATTGAAATGAAGATTCTAGATAGAGAGCTTCTGTGTATTCTAGATTACAGTAAAGCACAATGTCATTTTTCTTTCTCAATTTCCCCAGTTTGAAGTTCAGAAGCATCTCTTCTACTACTCTTATAAGACACTTGTTATCTGATATCTTGTCATTCTTCAAGTGAGAGATCATGGCATTCACTCATTCTAATTCCTTGTATTCTCTCAGCATGTTTAATGCAAACATTTCTTGTATCTGGTTCACAGAACTCTCACTCATGAAATCAGGTCTACAACTGATTGTATCAGACATCACTGTGTCTGATTTCTTTCAGTATTTGATATGAAGATTGTATGCTTGAAACTCTGAGATTCAACATACTAAGCATTTGAAAGGTTTTATCATTAATTGTAGATAGATAAGACTTTTGTGATCTGTGATCACTGTTGTTATATATCTGTTGTCAATATATCTATCTCACAATGCTAGCATATGCTTGATCACTAGCAATTTCTTTTCATACACTGAGTAATTGAGCTCAGTGCCTGATAGTTTTCTACCATTGTATATTACTAAGTGTAGCTTGCTATTCTTACTCATCTGTAGAAGAGCATCTCTGATAGCTCATTCAGATGTGTTCATCTCAATGTAGAAAGATTTATTACAATCTGATTGAATAAGTACTGAGAATGTTATTACACATTCTCTCAGTGTGAGAAAAGCCTCTTCACACACAGCATTTCAGATGATTGAACAAAACTTCTTCTTTCACAGATTTGCATCTATTTCTCTTAAGAGATCTGAGAGTGATGCAGATATTCATGTGAAATTCTTGATAAATCTACAGTAGTATGAGATCAACTCAAGAAACTATTATATATGATGTACATTTCTCAGCTGCAGTTAATTCACTATAACATTCAATTTCTCTGAAATGAGATATATACAGTTATCACTCACTATATATCTCATGAACTTCAACTCTTCTGTTTCAAACACACACTTGATTAATTTAATATAGAGCTTATACTCTGTCAGAGTTATAAGCACTTCATTGAGATGCTTCAGATATTCATTATATAAGTTTGAAAAGACTAGAATGTTATTGAGATATATGAGACATGAGATTTCATTCTGTTTATAAAGAATTGTATTCATCATTGTTTAAAAGATAGCAGATGCATTTATCAGACTGAATAACATTATCAGAAATTCAAACTTCTCTAATTGTATATTAAATATGATTCATGAGACTGACAGTTCATCTACATGAATCTGCTAGTATTCTGAGAGAAGATTGATCTTTGATAGATATCAGATATTTCTGATCATATTCAACTATTATTGAATTCATGACAGTGAATATTCATTCTTGATCATAAGCTTGTTAAGTGCTCAATAATTGATACATATTCATCACTCCTCATCTGCCTTTTTCATGAATAGAACTGAAAAGCCTCACACACTTGATGAGAGTCATATGAGACCACATTCTAGAAGGTCTGTGATCTGATACTTCTGTTCTTTAAGGTGTATTTGTAACAGGGGATACACATTCTGATTGACTGGTTTTATGTTCCTCATATCAATCTCATGTACAAATCCTCATTTCAGCAGTAATTTCAGTGAAAGATCTGTTTGAAAGATCTTCTCATGCTTCTTCAGAAGCTTCTTCATACACTTATTCTCTTACATATTCTTTATCTTGGTTTTCTCTGCTTTCAGATTCTGTATGACATACAGAATGCTTTCAGATGAGATCTTATGAATCATTCTCTTTACTTATTAATGTATAAGCAGATTTAACTCTTCTATATCAGAGACATGAAATGTTCTTCTCATATCAGTTGATAGAATTGTATGAATCATTTTCTTTCTATCAGTCAACTGCATATGACATGTACATCATTGAATCTGCAGATTAAATCTTTGAAATCAATTGAGTCTGAGAATAAGATTGTATTTCACATTCTGCAGCTCTTGCACTCAAATATAGCAAGATCATTCTTCAAAGTGCAAGAAAACTCTTACTTTTACAGGTGATATCAGATATCAGTTATCAGATAATCTTATATATCAGAGATTCTTCACTCAGTGAACCTCTTTCAATCTTCAGATTATATAATCATTAATATATTGCATAGAAGCTTCTGTATCTGCTAATACTTTTGCAGTCATCTCTCAATTCTTATTTAAGTGCTCTCTATACATTAACATTTCAGGCTTCAAGACATTGAGATGAGTGTTCACTTCATTATTCTCACTTATATCTCATTCAGAAGTCTGCTTCTTCTTTGCATTTACAGAATTCAGAGAGTTATCTAACATGAGCATCTCTTTCACTTTGAAGACTTTTCATAGAATATCAGCAAGTGTTTTTGAGCTCACTGATTCTGCTAGTTTTTTAACTCTCTTGCTTCTCTTGACTGCATATACTGAGTGTAATCTTTTATATCATGATTTTAATATTTACAGTTGAAGCAAGCTTAATGCTTACAACATCAAGATTTTCACTCAGAGAATTTCTTTTTCAGAGAATTCAGTGCTTTAGTAATAATATTCAGATCTAGATTTATCATATCTAAGTGTGTGACTTGTATCATAGAAGTCTGATTATCTGTTCTTCACTGAGATATACTCAATTGCAGTATTTTCTGTTACAATTGACTTACTTATTCTTATACAATGAGAATGTTGTATGCTTTCTTCACTATGCCTGACTGTGAGATTAAACATTTTCATTTCACTCTTAACTCAGATATAAGATTATGAATGAAGATCTGTAAATAGAAAGATGTTGAAAGCTCTTCATTCAATATAAGATAGTATAAACTGAAGTGTGTAAAGTATAATGTAAGATCACTCACTTATCTACATTCAGTAAAGTATTCATAATACTTATCTTATATATTCACTTTCTCAAAGTTGTATAAGATTCATTTGAAAAACTCATTTCATATTTATAAGAATGAATATCACTTCAGATCTGTGAGATTCATCTTTTTATCAGCTATTTATAATAACTTCACTTTTCTGTATAGAAATATGACAGATCTTAAGATCTATTGAAATTCTGTTAACTATCTGTCTGTGAGTTCATATTCAATCTGATAATATGATCATATCTGACTTAGCCAGCTGATTACAGTATCATTTTTTCAGTTATCATTGAAGCTTAATAACTTTGACAGATCTTCTAACTTGATGTATTTCATACTCAGATTCTCATTCTGCACAGTGATCTCTGATAATATATACACTTCTGAAGAGATTGTGAACAATTGTAATAAGATCTTCAGATTCAGTGTAGTCATCTATCTATGTAAATATTCAATCTTCTACTGCAGGTCTAAGATCTGGTTTTCTCTATTCTTATTAATGATGATAATTGCATCAGCAAAGCTCTTCATAGTGAATACTTAGTCTGCAGTGAATGTCAATTGTTATTTAATCTCTATCTCAGTCTACTACTGTGTACACAAGGCCTTGATCTCATTTAGAATTCTCATACATGTACAGAGCTTCAATTCCAGTTCAGCAGTTTCAGCTGCTTTTCTTACTGCTTTGAGTAAACTCTCTGAGAGATTCTGCATATCTTTCAGTTCAGGTAGCAGAGAAGAGTGTTATTCATATCAGCTAGAGAAGATATTCATTTCAGTGATTTCTGATTGATTATACAATGTCTATTATTATATTACTTGTATTATTATATCACTATATCACTGTATCATTATATCACTATATTATTCTATTACTATATCATTATATGATTTCTGTTATCATTATACAACTTCAGTAATAGTCACTCTCTCTTTTATTCTTCTTTTAAGTAGGAAGCAGACTTCTTTGAATCTGATTCATCACTCTCATTCTCTTTCTCACATCTTATTCATTCATGTCTTATACATGACATGCATCTGAGTGTAGAGTTTTTTCTCAATAAGTGAAGCAGTATCAATCAGATGCTCTTCTGCTCATCACTCTTTATATACTATCTTTTTGAGATATTTCTAGAACCACACTGGTATGATAACTACAAATCACTTTGTAGATGAAATTATCACACTCTGAAGAAGTCTGTACTTCTCACCAGTTTTTAGACATGCTATCAGATGTGATTCAAAGATTGCTTAAGCCAGCATATGATTACAGGCATATGCCGGCTTCTTATATATTGAATCTCGTACACTAAATTAATTAGTGGCTGCTAGGGCCCCCCTTTACATTCGTACGCGTACACTAGTAGTTCGGAAGCAGCCGCGTTATTATCCAACGGTCGTACATTCTTCCGAATCACAAGATCAGATTAATAAGCTCAGTATAATTAATTAATAAACTCTGATATTATAATATCATTATCTGTATCTTATAAGTCAGCTTTATAAGATAAAACTATATTTTTAATTGATTTAAATTATTAATTAATTTCTCTTAATATTCTTTAAATCTTATATTAAAATTGAAAGAATTCTTATTATTTTATTAATATAATAAATTAAACTACTATACTACTATAAAGCTGCAGTTACAGTAATCTTTAATTTAATTTAATAGAAAGTTCTTGAATTCTTTTTAAGTTATAATAGTATTAATATACTCAAGCTTTCTCTTCTTAATAATTTAAGTAGTTACAGAGATATCTTCAAGAAGATTAACAGTATATATTACTTATATCTTATAAGTATTATACTAGCTCAGATTAAGGTGAAATTTCTGTTCAAGAGTATAGATAAAGCTATGAAATTCAGATAAGATATTTTTCTTATATTTTAATAAATTTTCAATCTTAATCTCTCTATCTTTATAATAGATGTAGATATATAGAGACTGTGACAGTGATAGAGTAGTTGAAAAGCTTATATTAAAATATACAGTGAGTTCAGAAATCTCAGATTTCTGTCAGAATAAAGATGTATATACTCTAGAAAATAATGTAGTATTTCTCTCAGAGAGTGAGATCAGATCAGTCTCAGTATAAGTATATAAGATTATATTAGTCTGTTAAAGCTTAACTGATTTAAATATATAATCAGATTAAGTAATTTGAATTATAATATAATAGAATCAAAGCAGTGACTAGTCAGTAGTATTATATAGAGATAGTTATTTTAAAAAGCTGTATAAATAAGCTTAACTATCTTGCTTAAATAGTGAGCTTATAGACTACAGAATTATTATGAGAATATCACAGATATAATACTTAGTATACTAAGAAGATTGTATAAGATATACAGTAACTCTTATATATATTTCAGTAGAAGAAAAATAAATTACTGATTTCTTTAATAAGAAGTCAGTATCTAGCTATTCTATATAGATAATGAGTGAATACTCTTCTCTCATTTCACAGATAAGAATAGCTGGAGCAATACCTTAGTAATGTCTTATTATCAAGGAAGAGTAATCTGCTGACCTTGTATAGAAGTGGGGTTCTTATATTCATCAATCAGATCTTCCTATGATATATCTGAATGATGTCATAGGGTGGTTGGAAACCAGTTCGAACAGGATGGAATCATCCGCATGGAAGCGATGGGCCGTGTGGAACCGCAACGGGGCCTTGGCGCGGCCGGGAGCGTGACACAAATTACAAGAAAAGATGTATTGAGGTCAGCTTACATAACGAGGTCAAGTGGCGCACTTAGCGAGGTATTTTCTGCTTCCTGCTACTCTAGCAACGGCGGAACATTCTCCGTTCTTCTCCGCCCCACCATTCATATGCAACGCGACGGGAGGCGATGATGGGGAGGGAGATATCTCCTATTACTCTTGCTACTCCCTTCACCACACTTTACATCCTTGGATCCAAGTACCTAGAACTAATAACAAGGTGGCTGCATCTAGTTATTTGAAACTTCCTACACTCTCCCAATAGATCTCACCCAGCGATGGGGGACCTTCAAGGACAACGGACCACTCCTGCGCCTTCAGGCAAACCAGAGGATGTCCACGAGAATGAAATGACCCTAACTGTCCACCATCGTGGAACGGACCATGCCTTCTCTTTGTCCCCAACTTCCACCCTCCAAGATCTCTCCGCCTCCATAGCCGATCGGCTCTCCATCCCGGCCGCCAACCAGAAGCTCCTCATATCTCCCAAACCCGGCATGCAAAAGCATCCTTTTCAACCCATTCCCCTCACTACCCTCCCGTCTTCCCTGCCTCGCTTCAAAATCACCCTCCTCGGCAGCACCACTGCTGAAGTAGATTCAATCAAGGACGCCGCACCCTCATCCCCGCGCCCCTTCGCATCTTCTCACATAAAGCCCGCAAAGCCCGCAAAGCCCACCCCCAACCGCCCCCCTACCTCATTCTCCCAATACACGTTCCACACCCTCCTCCCACTCGCACACCTTCCCAACCCCTCCCGCTCCCTAGCCTACCTAACCCGCCTCCGCGATGACCCCGGCATCCGCGCCGCCATGAAAACACATAAATTCTCCGTCCCCCTACTGACGGAGATGGATCCTGCCGAACACACCACCTTCTCCTCGCGCACCCTAGGCCTAAACCGCAACAAGGGGGAAGTCATAGAACTGCGCCTGCGCACGGACGCCTACGATGGCTACCGCGACTACCGCACCATCCGCAAGACGCTCTGTCACGAGCTTGCGCATTGCGTGTTTGGCGACCATGATCGCGACTTTTGGGATCTCACGGCGCAGGTTGAGAGGGAGGTGGAGAGGGCGGATTACTGGGGTGGTGGGAAGAGGTTGACGGATGAGGAGTTTTATAATCCGGCGGATTGGGAGGATATGCAGACTGGGCGGGAGGGGGTGGTGGATCATGGTGCTTGGACGGGAGGAGAGTTTTCGTTGGGTGGGAACGGGGGAAGGGAACAGGTGGGATTGAGTCGGAGGGAGATTTTGGCAGAGGCAGCGGAGAGGAGGGCTGCAATGGCGAGGAGGGAAATGGAGGAGAAAGAGAAGGAAATGGGAGGGGAACCAGGGTGATGGGGAGGTGGGGTTGAGACATGAATTTATGATATATGGTTATATGTATTCCTTTTTTTGCTCGACGCATAAATGACTACTTGTCATGTGGCGGTGTTTTGTCTTTAGCCTAGAAAGACATCGTTACTCGCACATCCGATTTCTTATGCCACCTTATACATGGAGTCTACCTAGTCAGAAGAGATATATCACATCTTATATTAATCGGGAATCGGGCTGTCTAACTGCCCTCCTTCTTTGCTCACTGCTCATTAATAAACAATCCAGCCATCCCCTGTCCCGTCCCAACACACATACTCGTCACCAACACCTTCTTCTTCGTCCTCCGCGCCTCACTCAAAATCGTACAAACCTGTCTCGTCCCTGTGCATCCCAACGGGTGGCCCAGTGCAATAGCACCTCCCCGAGGATTTACCTTCTCGTGATCCAGGCCAAGCTTATCAATACAGTAAACAGCCATGGAGGCAAACGCCTCGTTGATCTCGAAGATGTCAATGTCTTCATTGCGCAGATTGTACATTGAGAGGAGTTTGGGGATGGCGATGGAAGGGCCGATACCCATGATGCGTGGTGGGACACCAGCGACGGTTGCGCCGACGAATTTGGCGAGGATGGGCTGGCCAAGTTCGATGGCTTTGGAGCGTTTCATGAGGATTACCGCGGCGGCTGGTTAGTGAGAATAAATGTTAACGGTATATGCATAAAGAACTTGATGGGAGAAAAAAAGGGGCTACACACCTCCATCTGTAATCTGACTCGCATTCCCACCCGTCGTTTTATTGCCAAACTGCGGAAACGCAGGCCTAATTTTACTCAATGACTCCAGCGTCGTCCCGTACCGCGGCCCCTCGTCCTTGCTGACCACCACCTCCTCCGGACCCTTCCCATCCTTCCCAACCTTCACCGTCGTCCGAATCGGCACAATCTCATCCTCAAACCAGCCAGCCTTCTGCGCCACCTCCGCCCTCCGGAACGACTCGACGGAATACCGATCCTGCATCTCGCGCGAAATGCCAAAGTCATCCCCGACATTCTCGCTCGTCTGACCCATGGGCTGCATGCAGTCTGCCGCATCCGGCTCCTTCATGATCTCCGGATGGAAAGGTTGCGGGGTCCGGTCGGGGCCTTTGCTCATGGACTCGGCACCCAGGGCAATGCCGATCTCGATGGAGCCCTGTGCGATCTCATAGGCCACGCTTTGAATTGACATGAGGCCCGAGGAGCAGAAGCGGCTGATAGCGGCCGCACCGGCGGTGTAGGGAATACCAGCGGCGAGAGCAGCTGTTCGGCATATTGTGGAGGCTTTGGCGTTGTTTGCCTGGTGTTTATTAGCGTATTGAGCCCTGATTCCCTCACTTGTATGTACATGGAGATATATACGTACATTCCCCATAACAACATCGCCAATCAGATTGGGATCTAGTTTCGACGTTGCCATCACTTCATTCAACAGCTGGAGGACCAGGTAATCGAGATCTGTATCCTTGAAACCACCCTTGAATCCCTTCGCCATCGGCGTCCGCAACGCCAACGTAATGACAATGTCATCGGAGTTCTTTTGTGTTCTTCACGTCGTTATCATTATTTATAACCCAACCACTATGAGATATTCCAAAGCTGGAAAAAGGTAGAATGAATCTCACATCTTGTCAACAGCGCTCTGCCAGCCTGTCGGTGGCTTCAGCTGTGCTAGGACAGCCTGCAATCTTTCGTTGGCCATGTTATGGTTTGTGCTTTTCTCTCGACTCACTCTCTCTTTTTTTTTTTTTTTTTTTAGTTCGTCATGTTGTATTGTCCAGTGGATGAATGGAGTAGATATGTCAAGTATGTTATATTTGTATCTAATAGAAATAAGCGCTTCGGTTTCCCCGCACCACCTCTTCTTGTATTGGGTATTTCAAGATGAACCTCGGCATTCCGGGCTGGATGTTAGTGGGGAAACCTAGTTGGGTTTAGTCACTTGTCGGGATTGGGTGTGGTTTCGGCTAAGATCCTGAGGTCGGTTCGGGCACTAATTTGGGCTTCTCGGCTAATTAGTGCGTCAGGTTATGTTGAATACATAATCGAACCGGGGCACCACCTGTACATATATAATCTAAAATAGACGGTATTTCGGTATGGGAATTTTATTTTCCTATATATAGAAACATATAGCTACCGTACTTCCGAATCGCTCCATAAAAATCCAATATAAACCATGGGGTATAAGAACAAATTCGTAAGGTCGGAGTCCTCGTGAAACTGCTAGTTTCCAAACTGGAGTTTAGTCTGCCAGTCCCGGAAGAAGTGAGACAATGGTCGTGTCTAAAGTAATAATAAATGAGTGCGAAAATCGTGAAAGCCGATGGAAAAAGTGGGCCAAACGGAGCATATACGTGAAATCATAGAACAAAGCTGAGTCCCTAAATTTGGATGGTGTTGCAATTCAATCTTCCGTTGGACACGTGCTATCTGGGAATTATCTGACAGGGTCGCCTTGCGTCCCAGAATCTCAAGGCCTTTGGATCGATGATTAGTAGTTTGGCGCCGGTATGAGAATCTCCGATAGACTTACGTTGTTACCAAACACAGTCAAGACTTCTAGCCGATTTATCGAAGAGACGATGTTTCGGTGTATTTTGGGCATTTATCTGGTTATCCCTCGAAATCGACTTAAAAATCTCGGTGGATCTGTAGGGAGTTCCACCGCTGGCTTTACGTTTTTCTTCGGAGCCAGGGGCTCCGCCTGCCGTGGTAGTTCATGCACACGCGGTGGATCCCTGCTACTTTCCGGTAACTCGTACTTCGGAGACGCGGGCTTCTGTGGCATAGGTGGTGCAGACGCCATAATATCTCCCTTTTATCTTCCAGTTAGTAAAGGTTATGACACCAAACCAGAGCTCGTGATGACACTTACGGTGGAATGTGACAAAGCTAATAAGAAGGAATACGTACCTGGGCTGCTACTGGCACCCTTTTGACAAATGCTGCTCCTGATGTCGCGTCAACCCAGGCCATGATGATGGCATCCTCATCCGTCGTTGCCATGTATGCCATTGCAAAGGAATCTGATTTCGTCGTGAGTTCCCTGGATGTAGCCAGTCTTTTAATATCCATAGGACTCGAGTCCAGATTGGATATTTGGTACAGATAACCCCGGTCATTTACCATCGCGAGCTCAGAACCAGAGGGAGAGAAAGCAGCGCATTGGATCCTATTACCGAGTTTCCCATGCCGGCCGGCATGGTCGGCCTTTATTTCCGTTTTATTGCCTTCTTGGGGATGCGCGAGGATAGGTACCCCTGATTGTGTCCACGTCGTGATGCACACGAGTTCATCGCCCCGGCGTGAGGCTCGGAATACTGCTGCTGACACTCCATTGTCTTCCGACTCGTGCAATGGGACGTAGTATCTACAAGCTGGCAGCTCGTGGAACGCCACAAAAGGAAATTTCCATTGGAATACCTGGATTACCCCCTTTGGGTTCCGGGTGCTGGCAAGAAGTACAAGTCCGTCTCTCGAGAACGAAAGTGTATCTAATGTGCAATTAGTACAAGTCCTGTGGAAAAGACCGTGGAGCCGTTCTTCTCGCGGGGGTTCCGAATCTGTGGTCTTAAAGAATCGGACAATCGAGTTCTCAAATCCAACCACGACGTAGTTCTCCATTGGGCAAACTGTTATGCATTTGCACCAGAGTGCCGAAGGCATGCGGTGCTCAACAACAGGGGTCGACGCATCAATAAGGTTTATTATCCGGAGCTAAGTTAAAGTTAGCAAAATTGTGGTAACAGATACGGACCCGGGAAGTTACCGTTAATTTATTATCGCGCGTACCAATAACGTACGCCAAATACATCTTGGTAACTGCTGCAAGAAGACATGTACTGTCGGTCGAAAATGCGCGTTTCATGGTTGGCGGAGAGGTCCCCACATCCCACACATGTATCGTGGTTTGAGTCCAAAAGAGGGCAAAAGTAGAATTTTGCGAAAGATAAACATTGATATTCTTTGTAAATCTTCCTTTCGTGCTCTTCATCGCGTTGACTAAGCTTTTCAGGGGTATTTCATCAAGCCTCTGGGATTCCAAAAGAGATGATGAAAGAGAACTAGTGTCCCCAGACACTGATATGGACTCCTTTCTTGTGCCGGTGATCTTCAGCCAGCCTGATTTTCCTTTGTCAGGAGACCCAGCGGATTGTAAGGTCCGCGACCGCACAAATGGGATAGATTCAAAAGTTGCTGTGGTCATAGACTTCTCAATTCCGGGTAGACTTGCTCCCTGAGCAGAGTAATCGTGAGAACCGCGGGCATGCGATTCACTGATGCTACCCGGCCTTAATGTGTTGTCTTCTGTTTCGTTGATTGCAGTTAAGCTATCCATGGGTGAAAATTCCGTTCGAGGGGTATGAAATTTGGGCCGTATTACTGGGGTAAATGGGGATGATGGAGTAAGAGGAGCCGCACTGGATCGCTCTGAGGGCGCGAACATCGGCCGAGTGAAATGAGGTGAGTCGATTTCTTGTGATCTCGGGCTCACTGGGCTGGTTAAGTTATTGTACGATGTGAATGAGTTGCCAGCTTCAGCTTTCGGAGGGGGTAATAGAAACTGTGTCGGTAGATGTCTCTCTACACCGATTGTGTCCGCATTTGATTCGAGATGGGAAAGAAGGTTCCAAGTTCGCCGCACGAGCTGGATTTCTCGGGCCATTGTCACAACATCTCCGCATTGTCGACAGTTTGTCCCCGGGGGAATAGTAACTTCTGCAGCTTCTCCAGAATCAAGCTGTGATGAAAAAGGGAATTAGCAGCTGGGGTTAAGTTGGGGTTAAGTTGACGAAGTAGATTTTGTAGACGAGAGTATTAGAAGGGCTTTCTATAGAAGCTTAAAAACGTACTGGAATATCAATATTCTCCAAATATCTCAGCTGGGAATATCCCGCTAAGTGACACCCTCGACAATTTAGAACATACAGACTGGGGCGGGATGCTCTGAACTGGCCACTAGGATCGACGAACAGTGCAATGCTCCGGGTTATTTCAGTTATGCTGTGAACCACTTCCCTATCACTCACACGGCTAATCAGCCGACGACAACTAAGGTTTTGGCAGAGAGCATCCAGCGCATCAGCCACATTTACATCGCCGTCAGGTTCAGACGAATCCTGAGTTGTAACGTTGGGGGTATTCGGAAGAACAATTCGAAAGTGGTCGCTGAACGACGCAATCAAGTCTGGTTTCGATAAGTGATGCGGTAACCTGACACTGTCCAAAGCAGTCAAGACTGTGTTCCGAGTTTCCGATGATAATGCCTGGAGTTGTGGACTTCGCGTTCCTGTATTCACTGCATATTGAATATTCGCCCCAACTACGAACAGCGTGACATCCCTCAAGGCCATAAGTTGACACAGCCAGCCATCAGATCCGTCCTTTGGCACGATAGTAGAAACCGACTCCGATAGCAGACAGTGTGCGAGTGGATACTAAACATAGGAAGAACTATTAGTTACAAGAATAGATACACATATCCACCCTCTATTTCATGTCTGGTTGCCGCATACCAATTCTGATCCCAGATTCGGCAGTTCATATCTCAATCTTGAAGGAAGAGCGAGAGAATCAGGATCTCTTCGCAATGAACCTGTTACTTCCTTGCAGACCTGCAAAAGAAAAGATTTTGGACCCGGATAGCTATCATAAACACGCTCCAGTGACCTATGTATGCGCGAAAACCGTTCTCGACGATCTTCGGCTCGATGGCCCGTTGGTGCCTTCGGATGTAGCGAGAGAAATCGGAGGGATAACAGAAGGAACTCTGCAAGGTAATGATCCCTAAGTCGGCGAACTTCCCATAGACTGTCTCGGCCCTCTTCAACAATTTGTATGACAAATTCCACACATCGCAAGCTTGTCTCCCAACTCGCCAAAAACCCAAGGTATGGCCCCGTGTGCATTTTCTCAGCGGGTAGTGATAGACGTTGGATGTAGAAAATAGCGTTCAGTTGGGAGAGCAATGTTGTCACGAGGGCCTGATAGGATTCTTTATTACCATCTGAATATATTTTCTCCAGAGAGAAATGGCCTAGTAATTCTCTGATGATATCCTCCACGTCGCTTCGAAGCGCAAGGGCCTGCCAAACATTTCCCAAGCGCATAGATAGCGAGGAAGTGACTGTGGCCGTAGCCATCTCATGCAGTCGAGTGAATCCTGAAGCCTTTCGCCACGTTGAATTCCCAAACTATTGGATATTCGGCCGTTTTGAGCACCACTTGCTCGTTATAAGTTGGATTTTTGTTAAGGGTTAGGTGATCTGCGAGCAATTTTAGCTCCGCGCTGTAGTTACATGTAAAGGGACTGGAATGTCATAGATGGTTTTAGGGTTATTCGCTAATGAGATGCGCACTTGTTATCCCCGCCATGGGACTCTGGTTCTGCGCATGTGGCTCACTGGGCGGCTTGTGTGGGTTCGAAGAAACTGAGGGCTGGATGATTTGAGCATTAGTTGCTGATTGAGGCGCAAACGACAAAAAAAGGGGCAGATTGGGATAGAAATATTCTGGTTCGGTCCGTGGCTGTAGCACAGACAGGGATACTAACAGAGCCTGTGGGGCTTGGGATACCGAAGATAGTAATTGGCTAACTATTTCAGCTCCGTTTCGGTCGACTTTAACTCGGGAAGAGCCACAGCAGGCAAAAGTCCAACCTCACGTGGCTGTGTTGACCCTGACCCGCCTGGTCGTCCTGAAGACGTCTTTGATTTACGCAGGAGGCATGCCGTTGCGGCTCATCGGGAGACTAACGTTCAATCATGATTATACGGTGTCGTATTTGGGAATCATGGAAATCATGGCTGGAGGTGTCCTTAGTTTCGGTAACGCCTAACTTAGGTGTTGAGGAGCGGCTCGAGCAACGTTAATTGATCCCTCCCCGCACTGGGTCATCATTGGCTGTGGCCCGGGCATTGTCCCTCCGTTTGGGTTGTACTGTACTCTGTACTGCTGCATGTCTTCAACCTTTTAGTGCCCCGAGGCTGGAGAATTGTATCACTAGCTCCGCCAATAGCAGCGGGATATGATCAAATATCCCTGCAGCGTGTTCTCGTATACAAATGCGTCGTGTCATCCCTTCCCTTGCAAGAAGGCCATCGCTTTTCGGATGTGGTGTGGCTCCCAACCATTGCTGGGCACGGGAAGTTGCTGGCTGCTTGCAGAGGGGCAGTGTCTGGATCGCTGATCGCTGCTCCTTGCCCTACCTACCGAACGTGAGGGAAATCTGAGGGTAAAATGTGGGACGAATACGAGATTGCTCTTCCGCATTGCAACTTTATATATATCCCTGGGCCTTTCGCAGCTGCATATCTCATTTCTCTTCTTGACCTTGATGGTGCACGTAAAACTACCCATCAGGATGGCAATATCGTATCAATCTGTTCCTATGGATAACGAAAAGCCCGAAGCGGTCTCGCCGCACTTCCATGAAATCCTTGGAGAGGATGTTCAGTTAACGGACGAAGCGGGCACGCGGGTTGGCCACAACTTCTTCATCGATGAAGCTGGCCAGGTGGAAGAAGAGCAGAAAACCAGCGGAGAAAGTGTTTGGTGAGGAGCTTGATTCCTGTCCGATGTGAGAGTCAGCGATTTGGATTGCAGCCTATTAATGCCTTTTCTTCTTCTTCATTTTGCAGGCGGGTGTTGAATGAGCGGCAGATTAATGTGAGTTAGGAATTAGTTTATTGAGTGTGGACAAGAGTTTCGCTAACTCCACATTAAACCTCCGGTTTAGATGATAGCCTTTTCTGGGTATAATAAACCCAATCCCGTCAAACTCCCAGCACCATGACGTTGGAACTTGTCAATTAACGAAATATGCCTTGGTCAATAGGACAATTGGAAATGGTAGCTCCTCTCCCACAACTTCGCAGCTAGAGGATCTAACGTCTAATTATTAAAAAAAAAAAAAAAAAAAGGGCTTTTTCTTGGGAGCGGTCGATCCCTTGCTTCTGCTGGGCCTGGCGGCGCAGTTCTGGGCTATGTGCTCATGGGCACGGTTATCTCCTCAGTCGTCTCCTGCTTGGGTGAAATGACTGCATTGATGCCGGTAAATGCTCCAATTATGGAGTTTCCTCGGCGCTTCCTAGATCGTGGTGTTGGTTTTGCTGTCGGTTGGATATACTGGTACAGTTAACTATATTATACACTATTTATCTCAGCTCTTTAGGCGATGGCAGCTAACAGAATAAGGTTCGCCTACGGAGTGCTTGCAGCTGACCAGCTAGTTGCCGTGGCAAACACTATTCGTTTTAAATATATCGATGATTATGGAACGCATTTGGAATGGGTAACTGGAAGGAGTGTTCATGCAGCAGTGTGGGTGTCAGTAGTTCTAGTAACTGTAACGTTGATCAATACGTGGCCCGTCAAGGTAAGCAATGATGGTATCCGATATTGCCTGTTACCATATAATAAACAAGACTTCTACTAACGCTCGCAGTACTATGGCCAACTCGAATACGTTTTCGGTTGTATAAAACTTTCGTTCCTCGTTTTAGCCATTCTAATGATGGTTATTTTGGGTACAATGAAGCGTTAGTTACGCAACTTCGTGAGTGCTGCAAAGCAATACTAACTTTATCCGGGAAAATAGCCCTGGACACCAGATACCATAGCACGCCCGTTGGTACCCGCTGTATGTATATGAGCATAATTGACATATTTAGTTACCAGATTGAAGCTAACGAATGATCCAAGACTGGGACTCACCGTACTCCTTTTTTAGGCCAACGTATACGGTTCGAGGCCACACAACGGGTGACGTTCAGCGAGAGATCGGAGGTTCGGTTGGCACATTCCTTGGGGTGTGGTAAGACTTGACCTACGTGTTTTACATTTGTGACCCCTAGTGCCTGGCTATGTGCTGAGTGGTCTGGTTGTGCATATAGGACTACTTTCACAAACATTATTTTCTCCTATGTGGGAATGGATATGGTTGCAGCCACAGCAGCGGAAAGTAAAGCGTTATCCAACGCCGAGAGTATGAAGATGGCGTCGCGCAAGGTTTCGATTCGAGTCGTTACTCTGTACACTCTCTGCATGTTGACAGCTTCATTTCTGGTCCCATATGATCATCCTTTCCTCAACGGTGAAGGCCAATCTGAGAGCTCGCACTCAATATTTTTGATCGCTGTAGTCCAAGGGGGACTCCCGGCCGCTGCTCACTTTTTCAACGCAATCTACTTGTTTTCTGCCTTTGCATCCGGGATTAACACCATGTACGTCTCTTCGAGAGTCTTGCATACTTTGGCGCTACGTGATCAGACGGGACCAGAGTTTATCACCAGAAGGTTGCGTCAGTGTCACAATGGTGTTCCACTGAGGGCAGTCTCGGTGACTGGAGCATTGATGTGCCTTGGGTACTTGGGGACTGGATCTTCAGGCCAGGTTAGTAAAACAACATTTATTGGTATTGAGATGAACTTTTGCTGACCATGATTGAAAAATGACGTGTAGAGATTGAGCGAGCTTGCAACGAACTGCACGGTGTCATGTTTGATTGTGTACATTGTAGTCTGTGCTACTTACCTAGGGTTTTTTAAAACGTAGGCGCAATCGCCATATCCAGCTATTTGTTGTTACGATAAGGCTAACGATATGTACATGTACATGTACATACATAGATTACATGACGTTAAACTCTATGGGAATACATCCGAAGCCCAAGCTGCGTGCTATGATCGTAATCACCCTCAGTACCCCTACAAATCCCACGGACAGTGGCTAAAAGCTTGCTACGGTTTGGTTGCATGCACCCTGTTGGTTATATTCAACGGAGTGCCCTCTTTCCTCCAGGACCCATTCGATCTCCGCGGATTTTTCGCGTCATACATTGGAGTAAGCCTCCCCGAGTTGAATTTTTACAATGATGGCAGTGGATTCCTAGAATTGCAGAATCTAATTTGGAATATAGGTTCCCGTATTTTTCGTGCTTATTGTAGGCTACAAGTTGTCCAAGCATGGGCTCGACTTTTCGCATTGGGGCCCGGAGAGGTCCAATGATCTTCGCAACTGCGTCCAGGTCACGAGCGAGAGGAGGAAGGGAAGATTACAGTTCCCAGACGACGGTCTTACCAAAGATAATCTGCAGGAATTCGCCCAATGGGTCTGGGTGTGGACGAAGTAACGTGGGCGGCTTACGACGAGAAGCTTGATTAATTTAAACAGCGAGATTATATTTTTAGGGCATGCATGGGTGGATATACCAATCTGTTACCATTTTCACTTCCAATATAAATTAATGCATGTGAATATAATTTTGTTTATTGATTATCCAAGTTCATAACTATCATGTTTCGATATAACCTGCGCTCTGTTGAATTCTATAAACTCCTGCCTGTTAGATGCCCTTTTGCATAGACAGCCGGACTTAACAAGCCTCCCAGGTATTCGCCATCCCCAGAACTAGAGGTTATACGGGGGGGTCATTGGTGGCTTTATAACCCATGTTAGTAATGTTGTGAGGCGGGAATGAACAGTGTGAAGAACTAATAGTATGTAAGAAGAAGCAAGTAAAAGATATATTATAGATGTAAATAGAGCTAATCACTGAAGAAGAAAAGAGAAGAGAAGTGTTCTCTCAGACTTCTTCAGTACTAATTTATAGATGTGTGTGATTTGCTTAGATATAAATCTTAATATAGGCTTAGATATGCTAGAATTAAATCTCAGTTAATATCTGATAGTACAATTGCTTTTTTTCTTTCTTAGAAGCTGTTCTCAGTCATCTACATAATGATTATTCATATGTAAATTGTGTGTATAGTAATCATTGTTAATACTTGTAGCAATATAAGTGTATACTTAAATAATAATTAATACAGAAAAGAGATATATTGATTTACAGCTAATATAATATAATAACATTTTCTACAGTGTGATTATTCAAAGATGATTCTATTATGTTTATTGTATTTATAAAATGATTGTGATTGTGTTATTGAAAACAGTGAGTTTATACAATAAACAAATTTTTTATAAAATATCTTAATGCACACGAGCCTCTGTGTGCAAAGACATTGCAGAGCTAAGCTCAAAACAGAAGACCCTGCAAGATTGATTTTACAGCTTATTATTAATAATAATAGAAGGAATAGAACTGTAAAAACATATAAAGATTCATTTTTCAGTGTAAAAGCACCAGCTAACTAAGCAAGAAAAAAAATAAAAAACACTCTACTCTGTCTCATTAGCTCATATATCATTCTCAAGAATAGTTTGAGTGATCTGAAAAAGACTTGTAATAGTTCTGAATTTAATCTTCAGAACTGCATTCTTCTTGCACAGAGTCTCATTTTCAATATAAAGAGTTAAAATCTCAATATCATAATCATTAACTGACTTAACACTTGTTATTTATTTTTTCAAGATCTTAGCTTCTGTATTCTCAGCTGCAGAATACTTCTTAAATAAACTCTTCTTCTTGACTTTCTTTCTCTTTTCATTCTTCTACTTCTTTTCTTTCACTTTATCATTCTTCTTACTGATATTGACTATATATAACTATTAGTTAATTGTATTGAAATTGACATATTTTATATTAAAAAGTGACTCACTTCTATGATAAGAGCAGCAACTTTCAGTGTTATTGTAATAATAACTGATACAAGCTTCATGACACTGATTCAGAGCACTGATACAGATGATAAAAGAGTCTTCTTCTCTAGCACAGTGACTGCAGAGAATCATAAAAACAGCATCACAGAATTATAGAAGAAGAGCTTTATAATTTGTATTAATTTTTATATTAATCTGACAACTCTTCTGCAAGACTGACTCATAAGTATAGAATAATTTAATAAGAGTCTGTAGCTTCTTTAACAGCTTCTCAGACATTCTTTCAGTTAAATGAGTCAATAGTTGACTTGATAATCTAGAACTGACAGACATAGCAGAGGCAGATGCAGGCATAGATACAGAACTGAAAATGAGATTAATAACTGATAGCTCAGCAGACTGAACAAGATTGTTAAGAACTGTACTGACTGTTAGAATTATAATTTTCATCATTTTAAGAATCTTACTTACAATGAATGTGTTTTGAGATGTTATTTTCAGCTATAATAATAGTATTGATGATTTTTTGAACTTCTGATAAATTAATAGAGATAAATGATATAATTTCTGAAAAAAAAAAAAATAGCTGACAGAGATGAAAGATGAGAGATAAGATGAATTCTTCAAAGAGAAAGAAAACACTCTGAGATTCATTCACTTTCTCTTATACATGTGTTAATAACTGTAAGAATTCAATATTTCTTATCATATAATACAACACAGATCTTAATAACACAGGTCTCAGAAGATTCTTGATCTCTCAGATCAAAGATATTATTATATTAAATCTGAGCTGTATAAATTAATATCTGAATTATTTCAATATCTTCTGTAGACTGCTAACTACTCATTCTCAGATTCAGTGATTATAATAGAATCAGCTGCAATAGATTTGTCAAATTCAATGATTGAATTCAGTGAATCTGTGAGCAGAACAGGCAGAGAGAATGATAGAACAGAGAATGAAGAACTTACAGTAATAAAGAATAAGTGAATGAGCAGATTAAATGTGAACTGTGAAAAAGATGAAATAAAGAGCAGATGAAGCTATATAGAATATAGATTAGCAGAGATATATAAAAAGAAAAGAGATATAACTTAGTTATCTGTTAACTTTGATATCTTATATAATCAATCTCATACATCTGCATGCTTCTGCTTACTTCATCATCAGACTGATGAAATCTGAAATAATTAAAGAATTATTTGAATAGAAGATCTTGATATATTTTGACCTGTGAAACTGCAACATATGTGAGATCAGTCTGAAATTCAGTCTCAGAAATATCAAGAATGATCTGATCAAGTGATAATTCTTGAAATTTATGAACAGTAATAGCATATGCAACTGTAATAGAGAACTGCATGTAGCTGCAGGCTTGATTAACATGAGAAAAGTCATGGCAGCTGCAAAAGATAGGCACAAGTTTAAGATTCTCTTATTTCAAATAAGTAGAGCTGTTATATTTGTCAAAATTGATTAACAGTGTAAATAAAGAATCTTGATAAGAATTCTTCACATCTGAACTTCATATAATATTATGAAAAGTCTCAAGAGCACTGTTAATGAGACTGCAGTCTGTTTAAATATTCTGTAGAAGTATGATTCAGCAGCTGATAAAGAGAGAAAGATTCTAATGAAGATTATCAGCCTTGTCAGAATCTAACTGAGAAGTGTCTATATCAATATTTATAATCTGAATATTAATAACAGGTTGTTTATGACTTTGAATAGCATTATTATTATAGATATGAACATGGCACTTCTTTATATAAATGTGAATTGCATTCTCAAAGATCAGAGCTTCATGAGAGATAAGAGCCTGCACACACTTTGAAAGAAACTTTCAATCATTCAGAGTTAACTGATCAAGATAAAGATTTTTCAAGATCTTATAAAACTGACAGCTGATGACATCTTTATTCACTTATCATTGAATCACAGTAAGTTGAATGATTTTACTAAAAGTCAAGTAGATTTAATGACTCTGAATGTCTTCTTTATAATTAATACATCTGTTATGATAGAGCAGAGTTTGAAAAACAGATAAGAGTTGATAGAAATCTTCACTGAGAATGACACTGAGATTATCAAAATAAGTATTCTTATAAGAGAATATGTAATGACAGATCTGATTAATTCATGAAAGTTGCTGTAAATCAATCATTGACTTTTCATCAATTAACAGATAGTGAACATCCTTAAAAAGAGCCTGCAAAGATTGAAGATTTTGAGGGTTGAGCAGTTCATATAACATGTTCTTATGTATGAGAAGCTGAAATAATGCATGCAAGGTTTGAGCATTAATGAAGTGAGCAGCTACATCAGTTGACACAGCTCAAATGATTGAGATTGAGAGATCTTAAGTCTCTGCAAGATTTTGAAGAGTTGTAGACAAAATCATAATCAGATAAGTTTTATCAGTGTCATCTTCATCATCTAGATTAATTAGTAAAGAATTCAGAAACTCACTGTTAAGAATCTCAGTATAATGATAAAGAATAGTGTCATGAAGAAGATGTTGATCAGAATCTAGAGTTTTGAGTAAGTCATGTTTATGAAGAGTAGTGTCTGCAGAGAAGTCAGTCTTCATATTATTTTAAAATTCTGTGTCAAGATTGATATAAGTGTCAACATGAGAGCTTCAATCATAGTTGAAATCTAAGAACTGATGATCAAGCTGTTCATAGTTTTAGATGTCAATGAGGTCATTATTATCATACTGTGAGTTTTGACAGATGAGCAATGCTTAAGAGAGATCAAGCTTCTCTTTATTATTCTGATTATCTTCAAACTTAGGTTCTGATTTCAGCATGTCTTCATCATAGACATTAACTGAGTGATTATAAGAAAGACAGTAATAATTAAAGATCTCTGTAAAAGAGAGTTAAGAAGTGAGAAGATCAACAATCTTGAGATCTTTAATTTGATGAAAAGAGTGATGAAGAAGAAGTTTGATATGAGTATAGTTCTCTGAATCAGTTTCAAACTGATAAATAGAAAAGTAGATCAACACTCAGAGTTTTATACAAGAACATCTCTTAATTTAATGACTGTGAGAAAAGATTTGAAGAAATTCAAGAAATGAAAGATCTTCAAATTCAGTTGATCACTGCTTATATTTTTTCAAAAAGAATAAACTACATTGTAATTCATCAGATTCAAGAATATAGCTATGATAATATTAAGATTCAGGCTGACAATCAACTGCAATTGACTCATGAGAACTCATTTATAAAGAAAGATTTAAAAGAAGATGATAAATCTTCTAAGCAGATTAATCATGCTTGCTAATGAGTCAATTCATAAGTTTAACAACTGTAGAGAGTAGTGAATAGCTTGAACTGACTCTTGAAATCACTTATTAAATAATCTGATGATAGAATTCTGTGTCTGTTTCAGCCTTGACAATGTACTTAGACAGATAATCAAGGATGGCACAGCTGCCAGTGCAGGGAACAATATCAGTATTTACTAGCCAGCTAACTGTAATTAATCTGTTATAGTTATTGAGAATTGAGTTGTTACAACAGAGATGCAGCCAGTAATATCTACTACTCAAAGATTTGAGAATAGCACAGTCAGTTCAGCATTCATGCAGAAAGTGAAATCAGTAATATAGATTATCAGTAACTCAGTGTTTATAAATGCAGTACTTTTCACTACAGTGATGATGTTGAACACAGTTGAGAACTGTAGATAAATGTTCAATGACATTTATCTGATCAGAATGACTGAGGAAAAGAGATGATCATACATCTTCAGACTGAGTGTGATTAGGCTCAGAATTCTCAGTCATAATAATGAGATCTCAGTAGTCAGCAAAGACTTGAAGAGAGTCTTTATCTATGTTAAGTTCAGAATTCAGTGCATTCTTACATTAAAATACACTATGTGAGTGCACTGATCTGCAGTCTTATCACTTATAACAAGTTCAGTGATCTAGGATTTTGAATTTCAGGCCTAGAATCTTTTCCTTGAAGATTGCAAGTCATAGATAAAAGTAATATGTAACTATAGTGAAATAGTCACAAATACTATCTCTTGCAAACTTCAATCTCTCAAGATCAGTGCTGCACTTTCAAATGACATAGTCAGAGAAGTGATGCATCAGATCATCTCAGTGATGATCTGCAGCTGAGAGAGTAAGAAATAGATGCAGAGATCTGATATTTTAAACATAGACTTATAGCTGATAACATTTTACATCTCAAAAAGAATAAATTTCACAAAGACTCTCTGCAAACTGTGTAAGTGAATTCAAAATTACAGCAGATTGTGAAGTGTTAGTAGCAAAAGCAGTCTGCAGCTTCTCTAGAGTGAGATTCTTAATAAGAGAGTCAGTTTAATTGTAGAAAAAGCAGTCCTGATTATTAATTTATCTGTGAAATAGAGAATTGAAAAGAATATATTGAAAACAGCTATAATAGACAAAGTGACTGTTATGATATTTAAGAAGAAACTGTGTGTAATCTGTAAGACTAATTATTCTTTGTCTAGAGAGAATGAATTCAGCTTCACCTTGTGAGAAAAGTGTTGAAAAGACTCAAGAAAAGAGTGAGTGAGTGTTGTTAAACTCACTAAGTGATGTATTATAGACTGAAGACAGAGTGAGATAATTAATCTGTTCTCACTGTGACATTTCAAGTTCATGACAGAGTTGCTTAACTTTGAACTATGAGATCAAAAGATCTGGAATATCAGAGTATTCAGATGAGATATTCAAGTTGTTAAGATTCAAATAATTCTCATTCTTAATAACTGTCAATTCTTGCTTATCAAGCTCATGAAAAGAAATCTGATCAGAGACATCTTCATTTTCAGATAACTGATTTCAAGTCTCTTTATCAATCACAGTGTTCTGATAATCAGAATGATTTTTATAAAGATAGATTAGTCATTGAGCAACAGCTTCTTTACAAATTATAAAATCTCAGTGAAACTGATATTGCAAGCAGGGATCTGCATTTGAATTTGAAGACTTTAATATAATAATATCAAGGTTCTTAGAAAGAAGTGAAAGAGTGTTATAAACATAGTCAGTGTCTCTAAGAAAGCTAACAACATGATCTTTATACTTATACTGATGTTCTCTGACTTGACAGATCTCAATGAAGACATGTACATGTGAAATTAACATCTCTTCAATCTGATTGAGAACAGGGAGATCTGAATCAAGATCACTGAGATCAAGGTTATTCTCTTAAGAGAATAAAAACAGCTCATCAGATAGCTGTCTCAAATCAACAGCATGATAATGAGTACAAATGTTATCTTGAAGATTCATTCTGAATCAGTAAATTTGATAACAGCTACAGATCTTCATCTGTAAATCTTCAAGTATATGATGAAATTCCTGTATACACTGCTAATCATCAGAATTAACAGCTGAATCTGTAAGATAAGTAGAACTCTGAGAGTTCATTGAAGAGTCTGAGACAATTGCAGCCTGTAACTGATCATATTTTTGAAGAATTGTAAGAGCTTCTATATTTAATGTGTCAATTGAGCTTTCAGGTCATGTAAAGTGCTGAGATATCAAGAGACTGCTAACTCTTTTATTGAGTTAATTAATGAACAGATCTGCAGGGCTCTGAGAAACAGAGCTTTGAGAAGTTAAGAGTAAGAAAAATGATGTAAAAGATGTCTGCAGTGAAAGCATACCTGTAAAAGTGAAATAAGATTGACTTGAGAATGAGTTGAATAATAATATAGATGATTGATGAAAGACTGAAGAGAGATCTGCAGAACTAAGAGATGAATTAATTGTCAAAGATGACAACTGCAGTCATTTTCTCAATTAAGTTAAGAATGAAGTTAATGAAAGATGTTCTCTATAATGCCTGACAACACAGTGAGCTCTTTAAATGATAGTTTTCTTTTTACAGACTGCTGTCAATGAAGATGCATCAGAACTATGAATCTCACAGTAATAAAACTTAACCTCAGATAACAGATCTGTTTCAATAGACTATTCACAGGCTTGAGAGGCTGCTGTTGATTGCATGAAGTGTTAATATGATGAGAGAAGTTCAGGCTCATTCATCACAGAATCTATAACTGTAGAAGAATCTGATTTCACTGCACACATCTGTTTACAGTTCTACACAGTGTAAAGAGGTAATCAGTGATAGAAAAGGTGTAATGAGAGAAGATTACAATATCTGAGTTCTCTGAGTGCAGCATTGAAGGCAGACAGCTGTAGAAGTAGTAGAACACTGTAAAGAAATGAATTAATTAAGAGACTGGTTTCACAAGCAGCAAATACAGGCTTTTAATGTGTTATTCATTCTTGAGAATCTATGAAAGGTGGTTGATCAGATGTGTTATCTATTCAAGAATCTGTACAGAGTAGATAGTTGATGAGATTTGTGATCTATTATTCAAGAATCTGTACAGAGTAGATGATATGATTGATGATATAATTGATGAGATGAAAGATGAACGCGTTGTGAGCGTGTAGAAGAAGTCATAGTGCAATGTCATGAAATTGCACTTCACTTAATTCTACATCAATCAGTGAGCTGTATTCACGCCAAGAACCTCAAAAAGAAAATTCTCCACTTTTAATGACCAGGGTTTTCATCATATATTTGCTTCGCTTCGCTCCGCAAATACTAAAAGTCTTGTGATTCAAAGGTTGCTTGAGCCAGCGTAAGATTACAAGCGTACGCCGGCTTCTTATATGTAAAATAATTAGCGGCTGCTAGAGCCCCTTTACATTCATAAGCTTATTCAGAAGCAGCTGTGTTATTATTCAGTGATGACTGTACTCTGTATGTTCTTTCAAATCACATCTCTCTCATCAGATTCAGTCACACTCATGTGATCATAATATAAGCCCTAGCTTCATGCAGATTAGCACACTGCTAATATTCATAATCATATAGTCTATCTCTGATTTAACTAGTATCTCACTTACACTCTTATAAAGAAGCTTTCACTATAATATATTACTTATTCACTAACTTTGTCATTCTTCAATTATCATTCTCATTATTATTATTATTAAATATTATTATTTTATATAAGATTTCTACTCTCTCTCTCTCTTGTTCAATACTTTTTAATCTATCTATCTATTATATTATTGTGAGAATAAGTGCTTATAAGCAATTATTCAGATGTTTACAACTTGATGTAATATATACTGATAGCTACTAGAAGTATTCATAATAGAAAGATAAATATAGAAATTAAATGTATAATAGTATTCAAACTGAGTTATAAATAATATTTATAAACTCTAGTCTATATAGTTATATATAGTTAAGAGCTGCTAACTCTACTAATTATATAAGAGATAGAAATAGAGATAAAGAATCTGTAAGAAGTGAGATTTTTTACATACTTTCTTCTCTCTAAGACTTTGTTTATAAAGTCTTTTACTAAGTAATTTTATAGAATCAGACTCAGTACTGCAATGATACTTACTAAAAATTCTTTATATTTATAAAAAAATCTCAGTGAGAAAAAATCTCTTATTACTGTAAAGAAAAAAGAGTCTATTACTTAATTTCTTATTTTATAAGATTCTTTATAATTTACAGATCTTTCTCTGACTATTATACAGATTTATCTTATATCTTTTATATAGAAGAGTTCTAATTGACTTTTAATCATTGCTGTGAGATTCTTATATATAATTATTATATAGATTCATTTTGTATCTTTCAATTTAAAGAGTTTCAGTTAATATTCAATTATTTTTCTATAAGATTCTTATATAACTATTATACAGATTTATCTCACAGATGAATTACTTTTTATAAAATTATTCTTATTAAAAAGAAGTATTTATAAGTTAATCTTTTACTTAGTCTTATAAATCATCATTCTTTAACACTATAGAGTTGTAAGAAATTTTTCATTTTTTTATTAACACTGTAGAATTGTAGAATTAAGATATCTATAATCTGTAATCACTCTTTATAGTTATATAGAAAGATTCAGACTTATAATTTATATTACTTTTTATTTACTAGAGTAATCTGACTATTTTATAGAATTATTTATAGTATAAATAAATCTCTCTAGAGTAGTATAAATATCTTAGATTTATATGTAGAATCTTATCTTCTTTTCTCTTGTTCTATAATAGCTCTTATTTCTATAAACTGTGAGTATTCTCATTTATCTGTAAAGTGTTTTCACTTAAATGACAGAGAGAAAGTGTTTCTGACAATGTTTATATATTAATTCAAGAACTTCTCAAGAATAAATTTTTTTTTAATTTTAATATCTTTATAAACAATGTCTGACTTTTACTGAGCTTTTTATAAGTATTTCTATAACTCTTCTAATCACTTTCTGCTAGCTAATGAAGTGAGAGTGTTATTATCTGTAATAGTATCTTCATCTCTCTCAGTCTTATCACTGCATCTTATAAATATTTATGGCAATGAATTGGCTGATTTAGCAGTAAAAAAGAGTTCAGAATTAAGCAGATCTATTCAAAAAACAGTGTCCTGATCTTTTATAAAGAGAAAGATAAAGAAATCTTGTTTAAATAAGTGAAATAAAAGCTGGCAGAAACAAAAGAAGAGCATACATTATTTAAAATTTGAGATAAAACTCAAGTGAAAATCTTCTTTAATTAAATGTAAAAAGAAAATATTCTCATCTATAATTCAGCTGAAACTAAAACATGAGTATTTTAAATCTTATATACAAAGATTTAATAATAGATTTAATTCAATAAAATGCTTATTCTGCAATGCAAATGAAAATCCTGAGTATATTATAATGCATTGTGCATTATACCTAGACTGACCGTGTGACCGTGTCTGGGACCAGGACCAGAATTTTTGATAGTCTCATTGTCAATTCGACAGATCTCATTACACAGTTCTAACATTAGATAGTAGTCTCATACTGTTTCAGTGAGACTTACTGTCTACTCTTATCACATTTTTCAAATGAGATCATGATTTTCACTTCTCAATTTAAATTATTTTTATTGCTTTAAATGACTTTAAATCTCATTTGAGTGTTATCAAAAAGTGTTACTTTTTAAAAAATTAAAAATAGTCTAAAGAAAACCTTAAAATGTCTAAAAATAGTAACTTTATGCTAAGAATGGGACTAAATGAGATCAAATGAAACCACTTTCTCATTTTTTTCAAGTCATGGTTCCATTTTGAGATCTGATATATAGTCACTTTACATGTTTATTTAATGATTAGTCCCAGCGGGATTCACGCCAAGAAATGTTTGAAACCAGATCAAATGAAATCAAATGTGAAATTCATGGTCCCGGCGGTCAGTTTAATTATACCATAGTCTCAGAGTAAGATTGAAAGAGAAGTATGATTTAAATCAATTAAATGTAAGATTCTTATTCTCAACTGAGACAGGAATTAAATACTTAATAGACTTTCTATCAGAAACTCAAGCAGCTCTAAGAAAATAACTGCATTCAGAAATATCTAAATATGAAGAGATGAAAATTGATTAGATATAGTCTGTTAAAACAGCTATACACTATTCTTTAATAATTTTATTTTATTATAGTCTCTCTTTACTTTACTTTTTCTTTTCTGTTCTTTTCTATTTACTTATTTAATATGTCTATCTTTAAGACTTTGTTCTCTTTTCTTTTGTCATAATACTTTCAAATGATTTGAGAGTATCAAAAGATGTTAAAATACTGTAATTTGTAAAAAGTTTTTATATTCTGAGCTGAAATTTTCTGATTTTAAATATCTGAACTTGATAAATGTATAATAGTTAACTTGATAGATATTAGAAAATCTCTGAGAACTAAAAGTTCTTAGATAGATATCATAATCTCTAACTGTATACATCTATAATTAAAGAATAATAATAATAATTACTGTATCTGATCTTCAGATCAGTAGTCAATTCTGTACCTCTCTTAGATCAGTCTCTAACTCTCAGCAGTGCAGTTCTATTCTTTGCTGTAAGTCTCTCTATAAGTGATTTCTTATAGACTCTAGCTAACAGTTTCTGTGAACATCTCAGTGTTATCAGTGCTTTCTATAACTCTGCAGATCTATAATCACTTCTTTTCTATTTATATCATCTCTAATCAGATATATGCAAATATGTCTAGATTCTCTATCAATGATTCTTGCATCACAGCACATTTTCATAATCTTAATATCAACAAGAGATGAGTTCTCAGATACCTGTAAAATTCAGATAATTAAGATAATATGAATGCTATGAAATGATGCTAAGATTTGATCTGAATAGATCAGTCTTCTCTTCATATCTTAATAGTTTTCAGGCTGAATACTTCATTATAACTGAGAGAGTGAATACAGCTTTGTAAGAGATATCTGATAATATATATAAATACTCAGCTCTTAAAACTCTACTACAACTATGTATATTCTGATGTCTGACTCTCTAAAAGTCTATGCATTTTCAGCAGGCTTTATATCAAATATAATAATTATCTATATCATAGATATAATACTCTCTGCTTCTTTAAAAAGAGAAATTGATAGTTATAGAGAGATTGAGTATCACAGATAATAAGATTGTAAATATAAGTTTTCTTTATTTTTCTTTTATTAGTTACTAAATTGTGTTCACAGCTCACTTTTTATTTTCCTTGTTTTTTAACTTTAATAAGAATATGATTTCTTCTTTTCTTTGTTTTCACTGCAGACTATTTATCTCAGTAGAAACTTATTATCTTTATAAACTAGAATTTATAAATAACAGTATTAATATTCTTGTTATAATTATATTCTTAGTGAAGATTATATCATTCTGACTTATTAGAATTTATAGTATGAAAGTCATGTCTCAGCTTCTGCAGATATCTTATCTATCTGAATAATTTTGAATTGAACTCATTTACTTTATCAGAAGACTCTTATCACTAAATTTTAAATCAGAGCTTATAATCTCACTTCTCTGAGTTAATAATCTCTTTAATCTGATATTCTCTTTCACTCTCTAATACTTTATAAATAGAGTTATGAGTCACAGAATTCTTTTCTAAGAATTTCTTATATTTATAAAGTAAAGAGATATGAAAAATATTATATATCTATAACTCAGATAATAGTATTAATATATAGAACTATAAACTAATTTTCTTTATAATCTTATAAGACTCTATCTAGAAGAGATTCAGCTTCTTACTAAATCTCTATATAATAATATTTTTCAGACTTAGTGTAATGTGGCGGAACCGAAGCAGTGGCTAGTTAACAGTGTTATGTAGAGATAGTATAAGTGAGCTTGACTATCTTGCTTGAATAGTGAGCTCGTAGGCTACAGAGTTATTGTGAGAATATCACAGATATGATACTTAGTATACTAAGAAGATTATATAAGATATGCAGTAACTCTTATATATATTTCAGTAGAAGAAAAATGAATCACTGACTTCTTTAATGAGAAGTCAGCATCTAGCTATTCTATATAGACAATGAGCAGACACTCTTCTCTCATTCCATGAGTGAGAATAGCTGAAGTAATACCTCAGCAGTGTCTTATTGCTAAGAAAGAGTAATCTACTGACCTTGTATAGAAGTGAAGTTTTTATATTCATCAATTGAATCTTTCTATGATATATCTGAATAATGTTATAGAGTGATTGAAAACCGGTTCAGATTAGACTGACCGTGTGATTGTGTCTGGGACTAGAACCAGATTTTTTAATAGTTTCATTATCAATTCAACTGATCTCATTACACAGTTTTAACATTAGATAGTAGTTTCATACTGTCTCAGTGAGACTTACTGTCTACTCTTATCACATTTTTCAAATGAGATCATGATTTCCACTTCTCAATTTAAATTATTTTTATTGCTTTAAATGACTTTAAATCTCATTTGAGTGTTACCAAAAAGTGTTACTTTTTAAAAAATTAAAAATAGTCTAAAAAAAACCTTAAAATGTCTAAAAATAGTAACTTTATGCTAAGAATGAGACTAAATGAGATCAAATGAGACCACTTTCTCATTTTTTTCAAGTCATGATCTCATTTTAAAATCTGATATATAGTCACTTTGCATGTTTTTTTGATAGTCAGTCCCAGCAGAATTCACGCCAAGAAATGTATGAGATCAGATCAAATGAGATCAAATGTGAAATTCATGATCCCGGCGGCCAGTCTAGTTCAGATAATCTGCATAATAAATGAAATCATCTGCATGAAAGCAATGAGTTATATGAAACTGCAGTAAGGTCTTAGCATAGTCAGAGATATGATAATACTCTTCTCTTTAAAAATATAGTTCTGATGCTCTCAAGATTACTGAATTAGAAATTATCTTTGTTGTATGATAACAGTTATCAACTGATTTCCCAGCATATGTACTGCATATGATATAAAGAAATAGATGAGTTTTTCTGCTGACTGTGTAAATCTTTCTTTTCTCACTCTCATTCAAATCAAACATGTGATAAGTGAGTTTCTTATATATTAATTTAAAATGTGAAAAATGTAGTTAATAAGTGACTTACAGATCTCTCATTATATTTCATTCTATATATGAAATTCTCTGCAAAAGTAGTGTGTTTTAGAGACAAAGCTAACAGTAGTAACAGAATTTTTTGAAAAGATTCTTTCTTCTCTATGAAACATTTTTCTTTTCTTCTTCTCAATTGTAATAGTGAGTGCATGAGAGTATTATTCTTGAAGAATAATAAAAGACTTATTCTGACATTTTCTAGTGAGTAAATGTCTTCATGATATAGCTGTGATCTCTGTAATTGTCAAGAAAGCTCAGTTAAAGATGAAGACAGCAGTGTCAACAGACTGTGAGAGTACTGCTCTTATTATCACATTTTCTTCTTCTTCTTCTTCTACTTCTCTTACAGCTGTGATGATAGTCACTGTGTCTTGTAGTGAAGTGTCATTTCTTCTACTGATCAGTTCATTCATATTCAGTTGTTTCTCTGCCTTCTTCATTACTGTTGTAACACTGCTTCTTCTCTCAGTTAACATGATAATGTATGACTCTGTATGACCATTTGAAGAGAAACTCAGAGAGAGCTTGATTTCAGAGATAGTGACTCTGAGAAGCTTAATCTGTAGTTTCTCTTTCACAGCATATCTGAGTTCTGCTCAGAATGATGCTGAGTTAAGTCTGCAGAGTTCTGCAGTTTCTTTATCTTCTCTCTATAAGAAGGCTTCAGTGCAGTCTCTGACTGACACTGCTATTTATCTACACTATACTAAGCAGCTGAAGAAGAGAGAGATCTTATATATTTATCTCTTCTCTCACTTCTGTTGTTTCTATTATATTTATAACAATAACTTCTATCTCTCTGTAAGTATTACCTACTTTATAAGAAAGCATTATGTTAACTCTGATAAGAAGCTCAGATATTTAAGTAGTACAGAGTAAGAGTCTCAGAGCTTCAAGTGTTGACAGATTCTATCAAGACTGAAGAGATCTCTCTTACTCATCTGTAAAAGAAGATAAAAGTATGAATCTCTGAGATGAAAAAACATCTCAGAATAACTGATCTTAAGAAGAAGTTAGTCAGTATCACTGTTAAAAGTATCACAGAGATTAATTACTGATTGAAGAGAATCTCACATCAATTGAAATAGATGACTGAGATACTTTATAAATTGATAAGTTGATACTTTAAGTATCTCTTATACTCTTTTACAATATACTTCTCTACAGTACTGCAGCACTAACTTCTCAGCAGATAAAGATATCAGTATTAGAGACTTTAACAGTGAAGAATAAGTTTAATAAGAGTGTGATTATTAATAAATAGACTCTGAAGTTCTCTCTTTTTACTTTTTCAGCAGACTGCAGTCTTATTAGAATAGCAGTGATCTGTGAGTTAATAATATTAATCTTTTTTATTAATTTCAAATATCTCTTTCTTTTCTTATTAATCACTTCAGAAATTTTACACTTATGTGTAGTCTCATTAAACTTCTAAAAAACTCTTTAAGAGAAAATAGAAGAAGAGTGCTACAGAGCTTATAAGACACTGACTTATCACTGTAAGATTATCTCTAAAAAAACTCTTTGAGAAAAATGAGAAGTTTTAAGTAGTATTTCTTATTCAATATCTCTAATATGTAATGAAACAGTCTCTACTAGCTGTCTCATAGCTTGTAATCTCTTTCTCAGCATTTTTCAAATGCTTAAGTGATTCTTATAAATTCTCTGATAATGAATAATCTTCTCATTTCACAAGATATTGAAGCTTACTGTAATATATTCACTTATTCAATATTTTCTTCATAAAATATTCAGTATCACTCTCAATCTTAATATTATTCAGTCAAGATAGCTCTACTCTTGTGATTCAAAGATTGCTTAAGTCAGCGTACAATTACAGGCATACGCCGGCTTCTTATATATTGAATCTTGTATGCTAAATTAATTAGTGGCTGCTAGGGCCCTCTTTACATTCATACACATACACTAGTAGTTCGGAAGCATATACATATGCTAGTAGTTTGAAAGCAGCTGTGTTATTATCTGACAGTCATACATTCTTCTGAATCACATCCTCTCTCACCAGATTCAGTCACGCCCACGTGACCATGTCATACACTCTAGCTTCATGCAGATTAGCTCATCACTAGTGTTTTGCAATCATGTGACCTATCTCTGATTCAGCTAGCATCTCATGTATGCTCTCACAAAGAAACTTTCACTATATTACATCACTCATTCACTAACTTTTCTCATTCTTCAATCATCTTCTTCATCATCATCATCATCAAACATCACTATCTCATTCAAGATTTCTACTCCTTCTTCTGTTCAACTCTTTTCATCTGTTCATCTATCACATTGTATGCATTTCTGACAATGACTCTCTATTTCCACAACAAGTGTCATCATAGTGCTCATACTGAGCAGTTCATTAGCAGTAAGTGTAACATGTTGTGAAACATGATCAGAACTTGTTTATCTTCTAACAATCATCAGAATGATGTATTATCATGAATGATAACACATCTTCTTCATCTTCTTGTACATTCTCAATCATTTCTTCTTCTCAGTGAGTTTCTGATCATGTTTTCTGACACAATTTTGCATGAACACAGATGCTGATGTTTGTTTTTATTCATGTAGAATCTTCACACATTGACAGATCTGCATTCACTGATGATAGTGAACTCAGTGTTGAATCATTGATTGAGAACTTGAAGAATGTGATAATGAAGGAATTGCTCATGTCATGTGTGACTAAGTCTTCAGTGTCCCTCCCTGCCTCTTCTGTCACTTCTTCCCCTGCTGCTCCCTCTCAATCTCCTACACTTGTCTCTGTGTCTGGTTCCCCCACTCCCACTACCTCTGTTCCCGTGATCCCTACTTCTGCTACTCCTGGTTTTACTGCCTCTGCCTTTCTTACCAGCTCTCTCTGTTTCAAGAAGATGTTGTGTAGACTCAGTGAATCATGTTTCTCAGTGCATACACTCTCACCCTTCTTGCTGATCTCTAGAATGATTTATTGTATGAAGACTGTGTATGATATGACTATCTGAAGCTCAGTCACAGACACTGATTATTACATTCATTTTAAATATTTGTAGTGAGACAATTGTTCATTCATATCAGAGAATCATCTCTTCTCTTAACAGTATTGAGATTATAAGTCTTTTTCTTTTTCATCTTTTCTTTCTAATGCTGATTTTTCTGTTCTTAAGAAAAATCATTATAGGTTTTACTGTGCACAAAGTCATGATGTTCACAGATACTAAGGAACTTTTTACAACTGTAAAGTTCAACATCACAGAGATATCTGCTCTAATGAATTTCTTCAGAATGATAGATCTGTATCAGCCTATTCTCTAGCATCTGTTATTCAACTTCATGATGCAGGCAAAAGATATCTGTGTTTTCAGAAACAGAAACACAGATGTCATACTCTTTTACACTCACAGATGTGAGGCTTGTACACCTTGTCTGAGGTGTTGTCATGGGAATGAGCTGTTCGCATGCTGTATTCTGCTTCCTGCATTCCTCTGTATCTCTCTCTCTCTTTCTGAGAAGCCTTATGTGTGTTGTAATTATACATACAATTCTAAGATCAGCGAATGTTCATTCAGTAATTGTTACCTCTGTTTTTACAGTTTCATATGCTAATAATAGTTCTTAGTTACTCTGGCACTAGAGGCCATTTTAATTGAAGATGATAACATCACTGAGACTACTCTCTCTCACTCTTAAGCTTCTTTCATCACTTCTTCTCCCTTCTCTGCAGAGAAGGTTGTATACACACTGAGTTATAAGCATTCAGCTTCAAGTAACTTCTGTCATTCATTCAGTTCTGTATCTTCTTCTTCTTCTGTTTCTTTCACCTTCACCCTCTCTGCTCTGGCTTCTGGTCCTGCAGGTCTCATGCTCTTCTTCAATTTCTCTACACATACACATGTGCATTTCTATATTGGCATTTCAGTCAATCTTGCAATCAATGACATTAATGTTATATGCAGAGTGATAGAGAAATCAGAGATATACACAGTGTTATTACAAGAGCAGCTTGTGACTCTCAAATTCCTTGTAAGTCTTGAGTTTTGAGATTTTCTTTGTTTTTGATGTTTTTCAGGTGACATGATATTGAAAATAGATTAAATATGTGATGTATAAAAATGAATGAGATATGTATAATAATATTTATCTTTTACAGTTAATTCTTACAGTTGATAATCAATTCATCATTTCTTTTCTTACACTTTTTCTCTATCTGCTAGTCACTACTCTTATACAATCTCTATATAATACAGCATTCAGTGACTAGGTTCAGCAGCTTTCAACTTTTTGTGATTCTGTCTCATGTATTATACTGTCTCTCTTCACTCACTCAGATTACTACAGTGAACAGCTCATTGAAACTAATCTCACCTGATCTCTGAGCATTCTCAGAGGTCAAGATGACTTGATCTCACATGTTCATGAATGTTTCAGATAGTTTGTTCTCTGTAATCTTCATGATTGAACTGATGTAAACAGTTAAATTCAACTTTGAATTTCTTTTTCTTCTGCAACCTGATTCATGTATAAGTCTGCTACTTTGAGACTGCTCTTTACTGTGTTGCACTCACTGTCTGTGATGTGTTATCATATAACTGACTACAGTCTCATCACTTATTGAAGTGTGATGTTCACCTGATTTCTTCATTTCTTCTCATTCTTTCCTTATAATTGTGAAAAGATCAGAATAAATGAGATTATCTGATTTGTAAGCATCTATGATTTCTCTTACTTCACAAGACTTTTCAATTATAAGTCTCTTCTTTTTCAACACTGATGATAGTGCTGCAGATGACTATAATCTGCTCAGGTCTTGCATCTTTACTTTTATAAGTTATGAATTATTAATTAAGTTGTATAAGACTCATCTCTCTGATTCTTTCAATGCATACATTCTCAGAGAATGTGATTTAAGTATCTTATATGACTTAAATCATCTAGATTGAAACTTCTCAGAACTCTCATTGTATACAAAAACTCACATTTTCATCTTGAGACTCAATTTCTTAACAAGTGAGTCTCATATTCTTTTTGATTGAATTGCTCAGTTCAGAAGTAACTTGTTAGCTTTTGCACATGCATGGCTGATCTCTTTCAATCTTGGTTCTGCATTCACAACTGTTGCATCTGTAACTGCTACTATTGTATCTGTAACTACTTCCTTCTTCATCTTTTCTGAAGCATTCTCCGGGATGCGCGGATGCAATCCATACAACAGATAGAATGATGAATGCTTGAAGACTGCATACTGTTGAATCCGCGTGGCCAATAGCACCTGCCTGAGATATTCATCTCATAGTCTCATAGACTTACTCACTAGATATTTCATCAGCATGTTGCTCAAGATTTCATTCAAGTGTTTCATCTTCTCATTCATCTGTGAATGATATGGCATTGTTCTACAATGTCTTGTCTGTAACTGGCTCACAAAATGCCTCACTGCTTCTTCTATGAGGTTCACACCATTATCAGTTAGAATCTCATACAGTATTCCATAGTTGATATAGATCTCATCATGTAGAAACTTCATCATTATCTTCTCTGTCACCTCTGAAACTGCTTTCATAACTGACCAGTCAGTAGTGTAATCAATAGCAGTGATTATTCATCAATTTCCATTTGATGTTTGCAGTAATATGTCTATGAGATCCATCTCTCATTGTTTAAACAGTTGTATTATACACTTCATCTGATATTATACTTCTTCACATTCTAATCCTTTCTTAGATTCTTTCACAACCTGATAATTCAGACACTCATGAGTGTACATCTGAATATCCTCAGTCATGCTTGACCAGTATGCTCTTGATTTGAGTACACTCATGAGTTCAGAACTTTCTAAGTGACTGAATTCTTTGTGCATGTGAGCTATCAAGTCACATTAAAATGAAGGTTCTAGATAGAGAGCTTCTATGTATTCTAGATCATGGTAAAGCACAATGTTGTTTTTCAATTTCCTTAGCTTGAAGTTCAGAAGCATCTCTTCTACTATTTTCATAAGATGCTTATTATCTGACATCTTGTCATTCTTCAAGTAAGAGATCATGATGTTCACTCATTCTGATTTCTTGCATTTCCTCAGCATATTTAATACAAACATCTCTTGTACCTGATTCACAGAACTCTCATTCATGAAATCAGATCTGCAACTGATTGCATTCAGCATCACTATATTCAATCTCTTTCAGTATTTGATATAAAGATTGTATGCTTGAAACTCTGAGATTCAATATACTAAATATTTGAAAGGTTTTATTATTAATTATAGATAGACAAGGCTTTCATGATCTGTGATCATCATTGTTGTATACCTGTTGTCAATATATCTATTTCACAACACCAGCATGTGCTTGATTACTAGCAATTCCTTTTCATACACTGAGTAATTGAGCTCAGTATCTGATAGTTTTCTATCATTATACATCATCAGATGCAGCTTGCTGTTCTTGCTTATCTGTAGAAGAGCATCTCTGATAGCTCATTCAAATGTGTCTGTCTCAATATAGAAAGGTTTATCATGATCTGGTTGAATAAGCACTGAGAATGTTGTTATACATTCTCTCAGTGTGAGAAAAGCCTCTTCACACACAGTATTTCAGATGATTGAATGAAACTTCTTCTTTCACAGATTTGTATTCATTTCTCTTAAGAGATCTGAGAGTGATGCAGATATTCATGTAAAATCCTTGATGAATCTGCAGTAGTATGAGGCCAACTCAAGAAACTGTCATACATGATGTACATTTCTCAGCTGTGGTCAATTCACTATAACATTCAATTTCTTCAGAATGAGATGTATACAGTCATCACTCACTACATATTCTATGAACTTCAACTCTTCTGTTTCAAACACATACTTGATTGATTTAGCATAGAGCTTATACTCTGTCAGAGTTGTAAGCACTTCATTAAGATGCTTCAGATGTTTGTTATATAAGTTTGAAAAGACTAGAATGTTATCAAGATATACAAGGTATGAGATTTCATTCTGTTTATGAAGAATTATATTCATCATCATTTGAAAGATAATAAGTGCATTTGTCAGACTGAATGACATTGTCAGGAATTCAAACTTCTCTCATTATGTATTAAATATGGTTTATAAGACTGACAGTTCATCTACACAGATCTGCCAGTATTCTGAGAGAAGATCAATCTTTAATAGATATCAGGCATTTTCAACTGTATTCAACTGTTGTTGAATCTGTGACAGTGAATATTCATTCTTGATCATAAGCTTGTTAAGTGCTCAGTAATCAATACACATTTATCACTTCTCATTCATCCTTTTCACAAATAGGACTGGAAAGCCTCACGCGCTTGATGAGAGTTATATGAGACTATATTCTAGAAGGTCAGTGATCTGACACTTCTGTTCTTTGAGATGTGTTTGTGACAGAGGGTACATGTTCTGATTGACTGGTTTTGCATCCTCTGTGTCAATCTCATGTACAAATCCTCATTTCAGCAGCAATTCCAGTGAAAGATCTGTTCAGAAGACCTTTCCATGCTTTTTCAGAAGCTTCTTCATACACTTGTTCTTCTGTATATTCTTTATCTTGGTTTTCTTCACTTCTGAGTCTCATATGATATACAGAATACTTTCAGATAAGGTCTTGCAAATCATTCTCTTTGCTTATTAATGTGTAAGCAGATTTAATCCTTTTATATCAGAGACATGGAATGTTCTTCTCATATCAGTTGATAGAATCATATAAACCATTTTCTTTCTATCAGTCAACTGCATATGATATATACATCATTGAATCTGCAGATTGAACCTTTGAAATCAATTGAGTTCAAGAATAAGATTATATTTCATGTTCTGCAGCTCTCACACTCAAATATAGCAAGATCATTCTCTGAAGTGCAAGAGAACTCTTACTTTTACAGGTGATATCAAATATTGATTATCAGATAATCTTATACATCAGAGATTCTTCACTCAGCAGACCTCTTTCAATCTTCAGATTATATAATTATTAATATATTGTGTTGAAGCTTCTATATCTGCTAACACTTTTGCAGTCATCTCTCAATTCTTATTCAAGTGTCTCTTATATATTAACATTTCAGGCCTCAAGGTATTGAGATGAGTGTTCACTTCATTCTCATTCATATCTCAGTCAGAAGTCTGCTTCTTCTTTATATTCACAGAATTCAGAGAATCATCTAATGCAGATATCTCTTTCACTTTGAAGACTTTTCATAGAATATCAGTGAGTATCTCTGAGCTCACTGATTCTGCTAGTTTTTTGACTGTGCACACTGAGTGCAATCTTTTGTATCATGATTTTAACATTCACAGTTGAAACAAGCTCAATGCTTATAACATCAAGATTTTCACTCAGAAGATCTCTTTTTCAGAGAATTCAGCACTTTAGTGATGATATTCAGATCTAGATTCATTGTGTCCAGATATGTGACTTGTGTCATAGAAGTCTGATTACTCATTCTTCACTGAGACATACTCAATTGCAGTATTTTCTGTCACAATTGACTCACTTATTCCTGTATAATGAGAATGTTGTATACTTTCTTCACTGTGTCTGACTGTGAGATTAAGCATTTTCATTTCACTCTCAACTCAGATGTAAGATCATGAATGAAGATCTGTAAACAGAAAGATGTTAAAAGCTCTTCATTCAATGTGAGATAGTATAAGCTGAAGTGTGTGAAGTACAATGTAAGATCACTCACTTGTCTACACTCAGTGAAGTGTTCATAATGCTTATCTCATGTGTTCACTTTCTCAAAGTTATACAAGATTCACTTGAAAAACTTATTTCATGTTCATGGGAATGAATATTGCTCTGAGTCTGTGAGATTCATCTTTTCATCAGTCATTTATAATGACTTTGCTTTTTCACATAGAAACACAGCAGATCTTAAGACTTGTTGAAATTCTGTTAACTGTCTGTCTGTGAGTTCATATTCAATCTGATAATATAATTGTATCTGACTTAGCCAGCTGATTACAGCATTATTTTTTTAATTGTCATTGAAGCTTGATAGCTCTGACAGATCTCTCAGCTTAATATATTTCATGCTCAGATTCTCATTCTGTGCAGCAGTCTCTGATGATGTGTACACTTCTGAAGAGATTGTGAATAATTGTGATGAGATCTTCAGGTTCAGCATAGTCATCTATCTGTGTAAACATTCAATCTTCTGCTGCAGGTCTAAGATCTGGTTTTCTCTATTCTTATTGATGATGACAATTGCATCAGCAAAGCTCTTCATAGTAGATGCTTAGTCTGCAGTGAATGTCAATTGTTGTTTGACCTCTGTCTTGATCTGCCACTGTGTACACAAGGTCTCAATCTCATTTAGAATCCTTGTATGTGTACAGAGCTTTGATTTCAGTTCAGCAGTCTCAGCTGCTTTTCTTACTGCTTTGAGTAAACTCTCTGAGAGATTCTGTATATCTTCTGATTCAGGTAGCAGAGAAGAGTATTATTCATATCAGCTAGAGAAGATATTCATTTCAGTGATTTCTCATTGATTGTACAATGTCTATCATTATCACTGTATTATTATATCACTATATCACTGTATTGTTATATCGCTATATCATTATATCACTATATCATTATATCACTATATCACTCTGTTATTATTGTACAACTCCAGTGATGACCACCCCCTCTTTTATCCTTCTTTTGAGTAGGGAGTGGACTTCTTTGAATCTGGTTCATCACTTCCATCCTCTTTCTCACATCTCATCTGTCACAATCTCATACATGGCATTCGCTGGG